>NC_045732.1:92159555-92288385 GCF_009834535.1 Camelus ferus | reverse complement strand
CTCTGGGCAGTCCCTCCCAGGGCTTATCCTCGGCGGACAGGACCAACAGGGCTCCCATTTTATCCTATTATCTCCCCCATCATGATGTCCCTAAACTCTGGCCCATTCTCTCAGCTTCCAGCTCTCTGCTAGAAAGGAGGACATTCACTCTGTCCTGGGCTGCCTTCTCCTTTCATTGGACACCCTCTCCCCAACAGTCTCACCCATTCCCATGGCCCCATTTACCATGTATATGCCATAAATTCCACATTTATTTTTTCAGCCCCCAGATTTTCTCTAAACCCTGGGTTTACATCTCCAACTGCCTTCTCCATGAGGGTGGTTCACAGGCACCTCAAAGTCCACATGTTGACAACTGGACTCACCATCTCCACTCTACTCCACCATCAAACCACATACTCTAAAAAAAGAAAAAAAAATCTTCTCCTGCCCGAGTCTCAGTAAATAGCACTACCATCTTTCTCGTTATTCAAACCAGAAAACACGAGGACATCCTGAACTCTTTACTTCACCCACCACCAACATCCAATCTATCAGCAAGTCTTGCAGCCCCACCTCCTGAATAGCTCTAAGATGTTTTCACACCTCTCCAGTCCCACTGCTGCTTTTTTAGTTAAGCCCACCAGCAGCTCATTCATAGACAACTTAATCTCTTAATTGATCTTTTTGTCTTAGTATTTACCTCTTGCACATTCAAGAGACTACTAGAAGGCCACCAGCTTTTCCTTAAAAACAAATATGATCATGTCCCTGCTTAAAAATCTCTACTGTGACTTCTGCTTCCAACCATGTTGGAGTAAACTGCATCAAACTTTTTCTCCCAGTGGGAGGGTATAGCTCAGTGGTAGAGTATGCCCTTAGCATGCACAAGGTCCTGGGTTCAATCCCCAGTACCTCCAGTAAAAATAAATAGACATATAAACAAACAAGCCTAATTACCTCCCTCCCTAAATAAACAAATAAATAAATAAATAAATAAAAGCCTTTGAGAAAGACATTCAAAAACCTTTTTCTCCTGCCATTAAAAAAAAACCTAGAAAACAACAAAAAATGAAATAGCTGTTTTTAGACATTGGACAACAGGCAGTACAGGACTGCAACCTCTGAGAGAAGGGAAACAAATGAGGTGAAGTCTCTGATAGCCCTTGGTTTCTGCCAGGAGGCACTTTGTGGACCATGGTGTGAGAAAGGAAAACCTCAGAAGAACATAGTGGTCTCTCTGAGTTAAAGAGAAAGATATTAGAGTTTGGGAGACTGAGGTATCTGGAATTTGCAGGGCAGAGTTCTGGAAAGGAGAGAGCAACACTGAAAAAGAGTTCCAGATATCTGCGTAGGGGCTTGATTGAATTGCTCGATACTAAAGTATACACATATAGGGTGAAACTCCAAAAAGCCAAGCAAAGAATTACCGAGGAGTTGTAAACTGACATTCTCAGAGCCCTTACAGGTTTGACAGACATTTAATTTCCCACCAGTCAGAGTAGGGAAACCTTGAGAAAATCCAGGGCATTCAACAGAAACCCCAAGAAAGGTCATACGTTAGCAGTAGGGATAAACTAGCCCTAGAATAAATGCTACTGTAAGCCTGTTCTGATGAGCCTTAAAAACAAGCCTGGAAAGGCTCAGGCTGATGTTCAAGTAACTTAACTGCCTTGTAGAACAAAGTTAAAAAGAAGACATGAAATCCAGACACTCAATGACGAAACATGCACAATATTTAGGATCCAAAAAAAAAAAAAAAAAAAAACTAGACAGGTAAGGAAGCAGGAAATTGTGCTGCTTCCAAAGCCAGGGCAAAAATCAGTCCATAGAAACAGAGCCAGAAATAAGAGAGGGAATTAACAAGCAGGGACTTTAAAAGCACTTATTATAAATATACTGAAGCCTTGAAAGGAAAACATGAAAATAGTGATGAAAGAAATTTTAAAATTGTATATGTATATATATATATATCCAAGTAGAATTTTTAGAGGTGAAAATTACAATATTTGAAATAAATTCACTAGATGGGCCGAATAGTGGAGTAGACAATGCAGAAGAAATTATCAGTGAACTATAGAAGCAATAGCAATAGAAACTATCCACAATGAGTCACAGAGAGAAAAAGTTAACAGAATGAATGCATAAACAAAGTGTAGTATATCCATACAAAGGCATATTATCTGCCCATAAAAAGGAATGAAGTACTGATACATGCTAACACATGGATGAACATTTAAAACATACTAAGTGAAAGAAACCACCACAAAAGACCACAATTTATTATTCCATTTATGTGAAATGTGCAAAGTAGGCAACACTATACAGACAGAAAGTAGATTAGTCGTTGCTTAGGGATGAGAGGATAGCTAAGGGTATGGGGTTTCATTGGAGGAGAAGAAAATATTCTAAAATTGACTATGGGGATGATTGTACATATCTATGAATATACTAAAAGCCATTGAATTGTACACTCTAAATGGGTGAATTGTATGGTGTGTGAATTATATCTCAATAAAGCTTTTATTTTTTAAAATGTTAATGGAGCCTCAGTGACCTATGTTTCAATACCACACAGTCTAATAGAAGGATCTGGAGGCAGAAAGAAATATTTGAATAAATAATAGCTGAAATTTTGGCAAATCTTATGAAAACTATAAACTACAGATTCAAGAAGTTCAGCAAACCTCAAGAAGGATAAAAAATGAAGAAAACCAAACCAAGGCACATCATAGCAAATTGTTGAAAACTACACATGAAGAGAAAATGTTAAGCACAGCCCTAGAAAAAAGACACATTACATACAGGGGCACCAAGCTAAAGATTACCATGAATTCTCAACTAAAATGTTGCAAGCCAGGAGATAATAGAGTGACATCTTTAAAATATCCAAAGATGTACACTATAAGAAATGTTGAAGGATGTTCTTCAGGTTTAAGGATAAAGATACTGGATGCAAACTCAGACTTCCAAAAAACAATGATGAGCACCAGATATAGTAAACATGTGGATAAATATGAAAAGACTTGTTTTCAACCTTTGAAAAACATTTTCTTTTAAAGATAATTGACTGCTAAATGCCACTGAATTGTTCACTTTAAAATGGTTTATTTTATATTCCGTGAATTTCACCTGAATAAATTATTTCCAAAAAAGATAAACGACTCCTTAAAGCAAAAATAATAGCAATGTATTTGGGGAGTGGTTATAATATATGCAGAAGCAAAATGTATGACAACAGTACCACAAAGGATGGGAGGAGAGAAATCAAAACATGCTGTTTGAAGTTTATTACTTGTACATGAAGTCATATAATAGGATTTTAAGATGATTGTTATAAGTTAAAAATCCTTGTTTCATTTCATTTTATTTTTTAGTTGAACTATAGTTGCTGTACAGTATTATATGTTACAGGTTACTGTATACTGAATCACAATTTTTAAAGGTTATACTCCATTTGCTGTTATTATAAAATATTCACTATATTCCCCATGTTGTACAATATATCCTTGTAGCTTATTTTATAGTTAATAGTTTGTACCTCTTACTCTTCTACCCTTACATTGCCCCTTCCCACTTCCCTCTCCCCACTGGTAACCACTAACCACTAGTTTCTTCTCTATATCTGTAAGTCTGCTTCTTTTTTGTTATATTCGCTAGTTTATTGTATTTTTTAGATTTCACCAATAAGTGATTTCATACAGTATTTGTCTTTCTCTGTCTGATTTATTTCACTTAGCATAATGGCCTTCAAATTGATCCATGTTGCTGCAAACAAAAAATTTTCATTCTTTTTTTATACTTGAGTAGTATTCCTTTGTGTGTGTGTGTGTGTGTGTTTGTACCACATCTTCTTTATCCATTCATCTGTTGATGGACCTCTAAGTTGCTTCCATATCTTGGCAATTGTAAATAATGCCACTATGAACATTTGGGGTGCATGGGTCTTTTTTAATTAGTGATTTTGATTTTTTGGGGTAAAAGTGTTTTAAAACCACAAAGTACTACTGAATAGCACAGGGAACTATATTCAATATCTTGCAATAGCCTATGATGAAAAAGAATATGAAAAGGAATATATATGTGTATAACTGAATCACTGTGCTGTACACCAGAAATCAACACAACACTGTAAACTGACTACATTTCCATTTTTTAAATGTTTGCTTTAAACCCTAGAGCAACTTCACACACACACACACAAAGCCTAGTTATAGCTAAGCAACCAATGGTGGAGATAAAATAAAATATGAAAGATTTCAATTATTCCTAGATACTTGTCCCTCCAGGAAGTGGAGCTTAATTCCCCTCCCCTTGAATATAAGCTGAATGTAGTGACTTGCATATAATGAATAAAATTTGAAAAGGGAAAAACAGTTGGTTTATAGTTGAGAAGTCTGACAAATACCATCTTAACCAAGTAATCAAGGTTAACACCACCAGTAAGTCACATTAATGTCATGTGCCCCCTGATATAATGGAATGACAAGGGCACATCACCTCTATGGTATTCTTCCCCAAAGTACATAACCACAGACTAATCAAGAGCAATCATCAAACCCAAATTGAGGGACAGTCTACAAAATACCTGACCAGTACTCTTAAAAACTGTCCAGGTCATCAAAAACCAGAAAAGTCTGAGAAACTGCCCCAGCCAGGAGGAGCTTAAGGAGACATGATGACTAACTGAAATGTGGTATCCTAGATGGGATCTTGGAACAGAAAAGGAATTAATGGGAAAATCCAAATGAAGTCTGTAGTCTAGTTAAACATATTGTACTAATGCGAATTTCTTAGTTTTGATAAATACACTACCATGTTTATGTGAGATGTTAACAGTAAAGAAGATTGGATAAAAAGTATTTGGAAACACTCTGTACCATCTTTGCAACTCTCCTGTAAATCTAAAATTATTTCAAAATAAAAAAATTTAAAAGAAAATACTCAGTCCAAAAGAGGGAAGAAAAAGAGGGGAAAGCTGATGGAGTATAAATGGGAAGAACGGAAAACAAATAGAGAAATGGATGCCCTAAACCCAGCCATATCAATAACTTCATTAAATGTAAATGTACTCTAAGCAGTGCAATTAAAAGTCAGAGATCATTCTACTGTATTAAAAATAAAATTAGCCTCAACTTTTTTTTGCTGTCTGTAAGAAACATCTTTTGAGTACAAAGACACAGATAGGTTAAAACTAAAATGATAGATATATACCAAGGATGTCTATATTAGTTTCAAAGTAAGCTTCAAGACACAGAATATTACTAACAGTAAAGACATGTATAATGATAGAAGGACCACCTCATCGGGACAATATAACAATCTTAAACGTGTAAGTACCTAATAATAAGCTTCAAAATACATGAAATAAGAAATAGATAAAGTCACAATTATAGTTGGAGAGTTCAACAGTTCTCTCTCAGTAACTGATTATACAAGTAAATGGAAAATCAGTGACAATGTAAAAGACTTGAACAACGTAAAATCAACTTGACCTAATTGACATGAATAGAACACTGCGCCCAACATCTGCAGAATACATTCTTCTCTGAGCATATGTGGAACATCTCCAGGATAGAACACATGCTAGACCACGAAACTACACTCAATAAATTTTAAAGGACTGAAATCAAAGAAAGTATGTTCTCTGACCTCAACATAATTAAATTAGAAATCAGTAACAAAAAGATGTCAGAAAATCCTTAAATATTTAGATATTAGATGACACACTTCTAAATAATCCATGGGTCAAAGTATAAATCAAAAGGGAATTGGAAAGTATTTTTAAATGAAAGAAAA
This sequence comes from Camelus ferus, assembly GCF_009834535.1. Classification (NCBI taxonomy): domain Eukaryota; kingdom Metazoa; phylum Chordata; class Mammalia; order Artiodactyla; family Camelidae; genus Camelus; species Camelus ferus. The sequence goes on along the minus strand of NC_045732.1, from coordinate 92,282,607 downwards.
TCAAAACAACATATAAAACTTTGTGAGATGCCACTAAAGCAGTCCTTAGGGGGATGTTTATAGTACTCAGTACCTATGTTAGAAAAGAAGTCTCAGATCAATAACCTCAGCTTAAAATTTAAGACGCTAGAAAAAGAAGAGAAAATTAAGCCCAAAGTAAGTACAAGGAAGGAAATAATAAAGGTAAGAACAGAAATCAAGGAATTAGCCAAAAATATAGAGAAAATCAATGAAAGCAAAAGCTGGTGCTTTGGTTGTTTTTTTCAATAGTTAAATAATTGTTTAATTTAATTACATATATTGGTGATATAATTGTATGTAGAATATGTTCTAATTTTAGATTTTTTTAGTTGAAGTATAGTGAATTGATAATGTGTTAATTTCTGATGTACAGCATAGTGATTCTGTTATACATATATATTCCTTTTCATATCCTTTTTCATTATAGGCTATTACAAGGTATTGAATATAGTTCCCTGTGTTATACAGTAGGACTTTGCTGCTTATCCATCAAAAGCTGGTGCTTTGAAAAGATCGATACTATTGATAAACTTCTAGACAGGTGGTACTAGTTACATGGTTGTATTCATTTGTCAAAACTCATTGAATTGCACATTTTTAATGAGTGCATTTTATTGTCTGTAAATTATACTTAAAGAACAGACACTTCACAAGGATGACATACCAATGACCAATAAACACATGAAAAGATGCTCAACATCATTAGTTATCAGTGAAATGCAAATTAAAGCCACCATGAGATACTAGTACACACTCATTAGAATGGGTGAAATTAAAAAAAAAAATAACAATACCAAGTGGAAGTGGAAGCAACTCTCTTACATTGTTGATTGGGGTATAAAGTAGTACAAGCACTGTGGAAGTCAGCTCAGTAGTTTCTCATAAAATTAAACACAAGCCAATGCTTTGGCCCAGTAATTTCATTCCTATGTATTTAACCAAGAGAAATTAAAACATATGCCCACAAAAAGCCTTGTTCAAAACAGCATTATTTATAAAAATCCCAAACTAGAAACAGCCCAGGTGCCCAGCACACAAATTGTGATATGTCTATACAATGGACCAACAGTCTATTGATATAATGGTATACCAATATACATTAAAATTTGTATCAGTATGCAGCATTCACAATGGCATCTTAATACAATGGATAGTCAGCAATAAAAAGGAGGAAGCTGATACATGCTACAACAGAGGTTACTTCAACAGCCTTTTGCTAATTGAAAGAAGCCAGACACAATAGGCTAAATACTGTATGATTCAATTTATTTGAAATTCTAGACTAGGAAAAACTAGCCTATAGGGACAGAAAGCAAGATAGTGGTAGTCAGGAGTGGGGAATGAGAGTGAGATTGATTGAAAAGGTCTTCAAGAAAACTTTTTACCATGAGGAAAGTGCTATAAATCCTTATTGCAGCGATGATTTTACACTGGCCACTCCTAGGGTGCTCAGAGCCTGGGAAAATACATTTTGCGTGGTACTTGTCTATAGGCACCATTTGAATCATCCAAAATCAGTGTGTCAGTACCATTCTGGTTGCTCAGTTTCAGGCAATTGTGTCAAAGAACTACTGTATTGGCTTGTGGAGCAATCTACTTGCCATGCTGCCCTCCTGGAACCAGGTCCCAAACATGAGACTCCCAGAGATTATCCCATAGGTGAGAATCTTGAAGTTCCTGGGGGTATCTGGTGGGCCCCAAGCATGGGGGGTAGGGGTCTTGAGGTTCAAAGTCTGCCTTAAAGGGGAGAAACATTGATCTGGTCCCATGTCAACCTGGGACCCATTCTGTACCATGGGCAGCCCATCCTGATGAAATTGCTGATCTTGGCTGTTCCCAGGAACTAAAGGGAACCTTTAAAAATTGTAATGAAGGTGTTGCAAAGCACAGCTCCCTCACCATTGAGATTCAGGGCACAGAGAAGGAGCCCCATTTGCCCAGGTCTAAGCTGGTACTGGTTACATGGGTATATATATTTATCAAAACTCGTTGAACTGTACACTTACAACAGGTACACTTTATTGTATATAAATTATGCCTCAATAAAGTTTAGAGTAACTACTAACAATTAAAAAACTCTTCTATCTTAGATTCCCAGGACCTACTCCAGACAAAATCAGATTGTTTTCTGTCTACACACTCTGGGAAACCCTTATCTGTCGATTGTCAATTGCCTACAGGATCACATCCAAGCCCTTTAGACTGGCATGCAATACACTTCCTAACTCAGCCTTAACCTACCCCTTCAGACTCAGCTCCTGATACTCCCTTCCCTACTCTCTGCTCCAGACACATTGAACTTTGACTCAATCCCTATCCCTGAACTTTGAACCAAACCCAATCACTCCCCTTTGTAATCACGTGCCTCTACATGTTAGGTTTCCCTACTTGAAATATCCTTCTAGTACCGCACCTTCTCCATCCAAGGAATTCCTACCTATCTTTCAAGGTCCATCTGGCATGTCACTTATTTCTGTGCAGCCTTCCCCAACCCCCAAACAGAGTTGGATGGTCCCTTCTCACTACTCCCACGAGTCTTGGGGCACACTCTTCATGACTATGACACTTGTCAACAGTGGACTCTTAGTACCTGTCCTGGGGTTTTCTCCCATACCAAATTGCAAATTCCTCTAAGGCAGGGACCGTACCTTCTTCAACCCAGCAGTCAGCACAGTGCCTGAGACGTAATAGGCTCTTGATCCAGCTGTTGAATGAATGAATGGATTGATGAGTCAACGATTGAATCTGTTCCCCTTTTGGGACTCTTAAATGGGAGTCTTCACTGGAAAGTGGCTTCACCACAAACAGTGACCTACAATAAGCAAGAAGTTTTAAGAGCTGACCCAGCCCAGAGAGAAGGAGTATTTGACCAGGGGTCCGTTTTTCCCCCCATTTTTTAAAAATTGAAGTATAGTTGATTTATAATGTTGTATTAGTTTCTGGTGTACAGCATAGTTAGTCAGAGATAGATACAGATATAGATATAGATATACTTTTTCATTACAGGTTACTACAAGCCATTGAATATAGTTTCCTGTTCCATACAATAGGACCTTGTTTCTGTATTCTGGTCATAGTAGTTTGTATCTGCAAGGGTCCATTTTAACTCCTCAGATTACATCACTGATGTATTTCAGCTTATCTGGGACCTGCTTTGGTGAGATGGCCCAGCCTGGGCCTCAGTCTGTGGCCAACATTGTCTTAGATAGCCACTTTGATCAGCATAGTAGTCACTATCCTTTAGTGGGCACTTATTATGTGTCAGGGGCTGATATAAACAATTTTGTATCTTGTCTCATTTAACCTGCACAACAGCCCTGGGAAGGAGTTGCTATTGGATTGAACCAACATGAAACTGGCAATATTCAAGCATTCAAATAGCATTTTCATGTGGTTCAACCTAATGTTACCATCCCTTTTTGGGAGCTGAGGACCCCAAAGTTTAAGGAGGTGGAGACCTTCACATAAGTTTGAACACTTAGTGAGGGGCTGAGGCCAGATTTGAATGTCCATCCATCTGACTCCAGAGTCCGGGCTACTTCATTCATATTGCCTAGCTTCCATCGGCTGTGAAATTCCTGCTATAAGCCAGTCCGCAGAGGCCAAGAGGTCGGACAGGGGCAGGCCTGGCTAGGATTTCAAACACTCTTTTGCAGGGGGGATGAGCTGGCTTGGTCTGCGAACGTTAGCCTTTTAGTGGTCATGTTTCCAATTTCTCTTTATTCTCTCCCTCTTCCAGAATCCACCTCCTTCACCACACACACATACACATACACACACACCCAGAAGGGAAGAGCCAAGCAGCTGAGTCACACACCACACTGCAGCAGCCTTGACTTTGTTCACGTAGGCTCAGAGGCTCGAGACTCCTGTCCCAGCCCCGGCGTTGTCCTCAATTGGCACCCAGAGGGGCTGCTGCGTTCTCCCCCACACAGTGGAGATGGCTGGACTGAGTGCTTTTGCCCTGGAGAAAGCCAGAGAAGTTGGCAGACGCTCAAGTCCTAAGTCAGAGGTGAAAAGGCAGGGGCAGCAGTGGGGAAGTCCTACCAGCCAGCTGGGTCTTTGGCCTTGCGGGGAGCCAGCAACAGGTAGTGCCGACCCCACCCCACCAACATCTCCCCTGCCGGTTTACCAAGCCCTGTGAGCTGCCTGCTAGGACAATAGGCCTAGCAGTGTTGGGGGCTGGGAAGGCAGGAGCCATGGTAGAGAACGCACTGGCCTGCCAGGAGGAGCTGGCAGGGACCCCAGTTCAGAGTATGACAGAGCACTGCCTGGACTGGGGTGGGCACGGAAAGGAGGGCCAGGGAATACAGACTTAGGCAGAGTCTTGTATGTCAGGTGGGCTTGAGAGGGCTGGCTGGGGCTAGAGGGAGAGGCTGGAAGCTCAGGCAGTGCCCCCACCTCGTGATGTTCCACCTTGAGATGAGCGTTGGGGTAGGGGCCGGGAGAGGCAGGCTGGCTGAGAAGTAGTCTGGGGCTATAGGCTCTGGGCCACAGGAGGAAAGACAAAACCAGAAGGACTTCCTGCAAGAACCCCAGAAGCCTTTCCTGGCAGAACTAGAAAGAGAAGCTGACAGCCCCCAGGATCTTCCTGAAAGACGACTGAAAAGCTAGTCTTCCTGTTTCCTCTCTCACGAGGAGGTTGCCTAAGATGCTGCAAAGCACCCTGGGCTGCAAGTTAAGAGGCCTGGCTGCCAGCCCATCCCTGCTTTCCAGAGCTTTCCCTTTCTGGGCCTCAGTGTTCCCATCTGTACAGGTGATGAGACAGGGTAGGTAGAGTGGAGTCAGTGCTTTCAGACTTTTCCAGTTTGAAGGGCTTTCTTTAAACAAAATCTGACAGAGCAGCTCAACATGTAAAGCAGATAAAAATAAGGCTGCTCCAAACCCCCTCCCCTCCCCCAGAGTTTCCCCCAGAACCTCCATGGCAGCTGAGCTCCTCTCTTATAGATCACTGGGTTAGATCAGTGGTTGGCAGACTTGAGTGTGCATCAGCATCCCTGGAGGGCTTGTTAAAATACAGCTTGTTGGGCCCCACACTCAAGTTTCTGAGTTAGTACATATGGGATAGGGCCCAGAATTTGCTTGACAAGTTCTCAGATGATGCTGATGTTATCAGTCCAGGAACCACACTTTGAGAACCACTGGGTTATATCTATGTGCCTTTCTATGATTCATGCCCAATCATCCAACATTTACATTAATCCAGCTCAGAGTTTTTAAGATATTCAAGCATGGGAGGGCACCTGGCATTGTGCCTGGCACGGAGTAGACACTCAATCAAAGCTGGTGGCATTGAATTCTAAATGCTTTGCCTATGAGTCTCTTCAGGTGTAAAACCATGCTAGTGACTGGTCAAGGGATTGACCAAGGCATAAGCCTTTCCTCTAATGAGTTTACAGTCTGTTGTGACCCCTCCACCCTCCAGGAAATAACTCCCCCGCTAATTCCACCCATAGAGGTTACTCCATGTTAAGCATTAGCCTTTACAGACATTCTCTTTTTTCTAGGCAAACTCCCTGGGAGTGGCTGGCCATTTGGTCACTGACCCCTCAGTGTTTCTCAGACGCTTTCCCCAGGTGCAGTAAGCATAGCCTCTAACCTGTGAGTTGTTCCAGGGCAAGGACCTCACGTGTATCATTCTTCCAGCATCTCTCATGGCTGCTGGTCCAGTTCTTGGCACAGAATGGGCACTTGATACAAGTTTGCTGAATAGAATAAAGAACGCATGAAGGCCCCAGTTGGACCCAGTCCACGCAGGTCGCCAACCTCCCCATCACGCCTGGCTCAGAGCCTCCAATCCCAGACTCTGGTCAGGGTTGCCCACTTGGGGACTTTGGAAGGGCATGAGGGTGTTTCTACATTCACCTGTGATTGCTGCCCCAAAGTTTTGGCAAAGTGGCTCCAGGAATGTACAGGGACCCCCATGCTCCACATCCTCCTTTTGAGCCTCACCACTTTCTTAAATAAATTGGCACTGACCCTGGTGACAGACTTGATCATTTTCCTTTGCTCTGTGATTGTGTTAAGCGACTGCCAAAGGCCAGTTCCTTAAGAGTCAGCACATTCCTCAGGAGGCAGGGGGAGCCCATCTGCTCCCCCGGCGCTTCCTTTCCTTTATTGTGCTATTTTGGCTTCGATATCCCCTTTGGACAGGAGCATCTTCCAGCCGGTGGGGAAGGGGAAAGGGTGGGGAGGAGCAGCACGGTCTTCCTTCGTTTCTCACTCATCTGCCTGGTTTCTCTGGAACTAAATCAACAATAATCATACTACGTGCGAGGCGCTGCTCTCTGCTCTCCACACGTATTCATGCAGTTAATCCTTACAATAGTGAGGAAAGGTACAAATCTTAGCTCCATTTTCCAGATGGGGAAACTGAGGCACAGAGAGGTGAAGTCACTTGCCCCAGGCCACACAATCTGTACTAGACCGAGTACCAGACCCAGGCAGGTCTGACTCTGGAGGCTGACTTCTTTCCCGTGGGCTCTGCCATCTTACAGGGCTTAGATTCTTGAGGCTCTGATCTGGGCCCAGTGGTACTTGAGGCTATGGCCTCTTTTCCTCTTTTCTGTCTATCAGCAGGACCTAAGGTCACTTGCATTAAAAATGAAATTCTTTGGGGGGAGGGTATAGCTCAGCAGTAGAGTGCACACTTACCCTGCACAAGGTCCTGGGTTCAGTCCCCAGTACCTCCATTAAAATGAATAAACCTAATTACCCTCGCCCACCCCCCAAAAATAACTTAAAAAAACAATTTAAAAAAATGAAATTCTTTGCATAGCCATTATGCCATTGTACACTATGCCATTATGGAAAACAGTATGGAGATGCCTTAAAAAACTGAAAATAGACTTACCCTATGATCCAGCAAACCCACTCCCAGGCATATCCAGAGGGAACTCTAGTTCAAAAAGATACATGCACCCCAATGTTCATAGCAGCACTGTTTACCATAGCCAAGACACGAAAGCAACCTAAATGTCCATCGACAGATAACTGGATAAAGAAGTTGTGGTGTGTATATATATAGTGGACTACTACTCAGCCATAAAAAAGAATGAAATAATGCTTTTTGCAGCAACATGGATGGACCTGGAGATCATCATACTAAGTGAAGTAAGCCAGAAAGAGAAAGAGAAATAACATATGATACCACTTTTATGTGGAAACTAAAAAAAAAAAAGGACACAAACTTATTTATAAAACAGAGACAGAGTCACAGACATAGAAAACAAAATATGGTTACTAGGGGTAGGGAAAGGCGGGGAGGATAAATTGGGAGTTCGGGATTTGTAGATACTAACTACTATATATAAAACAGATAAACAACAAGGTCCAACTGTATAACACAGGAAACTATATTCAGTACCTTGTAATGACCTATAATGAAAAAGAATATGAAAAGGAATATACATATATGTATAACTGAATCACTATGCTATACACCAGAAATTAACACAACATTGTAAACCAAGTATACTTCAAATTAAAAAAAAAAAAAGAAAAACCCTGAAATTATTTACATAGCAAAAGATGTTCCCCATCCCTTGGCAATGACCCACTTGTTTAATGTTTGAACTCCCAGATTCTAAGCCAACAGGAGAATGCAGATTCTAGGGTTAGTTGCAAGGGCTGATGTAATCATGCAAAACAGCTGCCAGGAACTGAGCACTCACTGTGTGCTCTTCTTTTCATGTGGTACATCACTGATGTCTCAAAGGAAACCTAAAGTCGGTTGCAGAGAGGGACAGAGGCTCACAGAGCTCCCAGAGAGCCACAGACCGATTCATTGCTGCAGTAGATGTTAAATAGCTAGGTGGTCCTTGCTGGGTGTCAGGCATTGTCTAAACACTCTCCTGTATTAATTCATTTGATCCTCACAACAACCCCAGGAAGTAGGTACCATGATTACCTCTCTATCCCTATCTCACAGATGAAGCAACTGGGGTATAGAGAGGTCAAGTAACTTGCCCAAGGTCACAAGCCAGGAAGCAGTAGATCTGGGATTTGAAGCGAGAGTGTTGATTTAGACTGTTGGATCGCTGATGTACATTCTTTGCCACTACACTATACTACCTCTTGGCATGGAGGTCATTTCAGGGCCATTGAGGTGCCATGTTACCATAACCCCGTCTATCCCTTCTTTTCCAGGTTGCTCTGCTATTCCAGATGGACTTGATCTTCCCAATAGCTATAACTGGAGGCTCTGGAGTTAGTCTTCGATTCAAATTACAGCTCTGTAACTCACAAGCTGTGCAACTTCTGTTTCTCTCTGTGCCTCAGTTTCCTGATCTGTACAGTGGGGATAATCATGGTTATGACCTCACTGGGTGATTGTGGGCATTTAGGTCACCACCACCTCCTCTTCTCCAGGCCAGCCACAGCATCCTGCAGGGGGAAATGGTGCTTCACGCCCTTGGACTTATCAGTCTCACCTTCCGTGTCTGTCTCTTCCTGTCTCAAATGAAAGGCAGCCTTCAGTTACAGATTCCCTAGGCTTTTCAAAACTTGGTGATTACAATTCCTCCCAGGAGATCAGAGAAACCCATTTCCCTCACATTCTAAGCAGGAATTCTATTGTCATTTGGTAACTCAAACATGTCCAAGGTGGCCCAGCCCATCTCCTTTCCTCCCCACCCTCACTATAGGCAGAGAAAAGGCAGCTTCCCTGAAACATACTCCAGCAGCATCTCATGGCCAGAGTCTCCCAGAGAGATGTTCATAGCAAAGGCACCTATTTCAAATAGTGATTTGGAATCTGAGAACTCCTTACTACGCCAGTGACTATAGAAGTGACCCTTTTCTTCTTGCCTTCTTTACAGAAAGTGTTTAAGTACTGGGCAGGGAATAGAAATCATCCAGTATCTTTCCCCACCTTCCTAAATGTCTTTGTCCTCTAATTCCAGTCTCCTCCAGCTGTCTAGTGTCTTGTGTCTCAAGCTCAGTGGGGTAGAGCATCAGGCTACCTATAAGCAGGCAGTCAGCATTGGAAAAGGAAGGCCTCTTCCCTTAGTTCTTCATCCGCAGGCTGAACCCTATCCCTGACCACTGACTGTCCTTAATCACATTCACAGCCTAAGTATACAATTGCAGAATGAGGTAACTTGAACCTAGAGAGGTAAAGTGGTCAGTAACACACAGAACCAATCCTCCATCCCAGCCATATATTGACCATGAATTTCAGCCCATGTTTTTTAGCCACGAAGGACAAGATTACAAGCATGTGGATGTATCTGTTCAAAGGGATCCCTATTACTAAGGTTCCAACTCAAGAACAGGTGAGTGGACCACGCATCTTTGTCTCTGAGGGGGAACCCACTGTTCCAGTGTTCCCAGAGTGCTGGGGCTGTTAAAAAGTGTTCTTTCCTAGGAAGAGTGATTTCTATGATGAAAGAAATCAATAAATTGCTATTGAATGCAGTCCAACCTCACTTACTCAAACTAATTGGAGGTAGCCCTTCAAATTAGTGAACCAATTTTATTGTAGGTTACTTGTAAAGAAATGAAGCTTTATTGCTTTGAATAATTCACAGTAATTCCAAGTAGGCTAACAAATTGAAGCCTAATCGAGGTCTTGGGAGACTTGCTTTAATGAAATGGAAAGACTTCCCAGCATCAATCATTTGTACGCAAATGGTGCTGCCAAAGGAGTGACAAAGTCTGCTGCCTTAAAGTACGGAGACTCAGTGCATGGAGCCCACTTATTCAGACGACTCTTCCTGCTGAGAGTGGGCAAAGTTAGGCCAGGTAGGGCCCAAGCCATCCCCACTTGGTACTCATGGAACGTCTTCTAATGAAGTTTTACTGTAAAAGGAAACGATTGAAGAGTGACCTTAGAAGTAGCAGGTGCAATCCATCCACTGATGGAATAAAAGATAGTTTTGGAATACTGTCATTTCCTTTCTTTTTTTTTTTTTCCTGAGAAGACATTAGGGGAAAAAAGTTACCAACGCAAGTCAAGTACCTCAGTGCTTTGTCAAAACCCGGAACAAACATTAAGAGGAAAAAAATCTGAAGGTCGAGGAAGGGAAATAAACAAGAAGAGTAAGTAAAGCATGAATCATCCACTACCACCTGATGGATCCTCAAAAATAAAAATAAAACAGTGGAAGGAAATAGAGTCCAGACCACAGTTTGGCATTTTGCTAGCGGACCTGGCACAGACTCTGTGCCCTTTTATTTCACAGAAGGAACTGACCTTTGGCTTCTGACTTGGATTGCCTTTTCCTCAAGGCCTCACAGAGCAGAGTTAGATGATGCTTGCCCGTAGCACCGGTACCCAGCTCTCTCCTGAACAATGGGAGTGGAGACAGGAGAAGTGCATCTTATTTGCATCGATTTAATTACTTACGCCTTATTTCCCAAAGACTTGAGGTGTCTTACAACAGTAAAATTATGATAAAATAGAGACAGAGAGTCAGGACCAGGGTAAATATCAATAGAACTTTTGAAAACTCAAGTGTGAAAATCCCTCAAGGCCATATCATATTGCACTTCAGGGGGCTAAAAAGAGCAGAGTTGGGATTTAACCCAGCTCAATGTAGTGGACCATCTTCTGAAGGAGCACAGGCTTCCCAGAGGGACCTTCTATAACTGATCTTGGGTCAGATAATCTCACTCCTCTGAGCCTCAGTTTCTTCATCTGAATGATAAGCCTAATAAATATCTATTTCATAGAAGATTCCAGGGGGTGATGTCTATAAACCACTGAGCCCCACTGTCTGGTAGAGAATGCATGCTCAATAAATGGAAGCTATGAGAACCAATATGAAGACAGCCTCACATTAGGCAATACAAAACTTTTGCCCATGATGGCTCTCATTTGATTCTCACCCCAGCCAGGACTTGGGCCCAGGATCACAGAGAAGGGAGAGAAGAGAAAGCAGGGAGGCTTTAGGGAAATCTTCCTGCAGGAGATGGTTCTTCGGGAGGGGTGGGACTCATGGAGATGAAAGTGCGGTACAGATGAGGAATGAAACAGCAGTGCAGACGGACAGTAAGAAGACCCTCTCTACTAGCCCAGGGGAACACGTAGGAAATGAGAAGGGCAGGGAGGATAGAGGAGGATTATGGAATTGCTTGACTCTGGCCAGATGGTGAAGGAATTTGGACCCCATTTGACAGGAAATGGGAGTCATTGAAAATTTTTGAGCAGGTTGAGCAGGGGAAGGATGTGACATGTTGAAAGGGATGTTTTCATGGGACCCAAGGGAGAGAGAGATGGCAAGAACTCAAGCTGAGGCAGTTGGGATGGAGAAGACAGGCAATGCCCTATTCCAGTTGGGGGAGCTTGAGAGGGAATGACATGCAATCGACATGCCTGCCATCTGGACTCAAAATTCCATGAGGGCAGGGACCGTGCTCATCATGGCACCCCAGGATCTAGCATAGCATTTGGCACATAGTCTGTGCTTAGCAAGTGTTGAATGAATAAATGAATGAATGCGTTCCTGCATACCTCCATGCAAATACTTAATAAGCATGAGAATGGTTGTTTGGCCAACAATAAGCAATAGTAGAAAGAAAACAAAATAGGTGACTGTCTTAAAAAATCCCATTGCTTTAACCAGATTCCTTTCACTGTCCCTGGACCTACCCTGACAGTCTGACTTAGGAAAGTGTCCCAGGAGAGAGTCAGAGCAGGCTGAGAAAGAAGCCATATAAAGCAGAACATGTATAGACATTAATACTCTGTAGGAATCACACCAAATACACATTCCCCAGACAGTTCATGCAATACGGGAACACCACAAAGCAAGTAAATTACAGATGAGAGGAGATTTTTTTTTTTAATGAGGATATTTACCTTACAAAAGAATTAACTGAAAACTCTCTTAAAGTAGCAAACTGCCTTGTTATTATACTTAAGACCAGGATTTGACTTACTAAATTTGGATTTCCATCCAAGACAATGTAGAATAATAATAGAAAGCCCTGACTGGGGAGGCTGGAGACCTAACCTTGGTCTAGGCGAGTAGTAGAATGAGGTGGTTAATAGCACAGGCCTGAGAATCAGGCTGCCTGGGTTTACATCCTGGCTGCACCTTGGGCAAATGGCTTAGCCTTTCTGAGCTTCAGTTTCCTGATCTGTAAAATGTGATAATAAAACATCTGATTCTGCCTCCTAAGGTTATTGTGAGGGTTAAGTGAGGTGATGTATGTAGGTGTTCAGCAGTACCTGTAGGGTCTCAGTGAGTGCTGACTTCTACTTTGAATCTTGACTCTATAACCTTAGACAAATCATTTCCCCTCTCTGGGTTTTGGTTTCATGGTAAGCCTGAGGCTTCTTTCATCTGTACTTTAGGGTGCTCGCTTTGGCAGCACATATACTAAAATTGGAATGATACAGAGAAGATTAGCATGGCCTCTGAGCAAGGATGACACACAAATTCATAAAGTGTTCCATATATTTAAACAATAAAATCCTACAGTATGGCACAAGGAACTATGCTCAATACCTTGTAATAACCTAGTAATGAAAAAGAATGTGTGTGTATGTATAGATATAGATATGACTGAATCACTATGCTGTACAGCAGAAAATAACACACCGTTATAAATCAACAATACTCCAATTAGAAAAAAAAGAAACACAATGTACCTTAGGAATATGGTCCCTATCTATACTACAAATTCATCATTGAACACACATAAAGGTTTTTCCACCCTCTAGGAAACTGGAAACTCCCAGTTGATAACTCTGCCCTTAGAAGGACCATGGGAACGCCAAGAAAAGTGAGAAGGCCCAAATACACACAAGACTAGGATAGATGCATTTTCCTTAATATACTTTGCAAACATCCCAACTCACTCACTCAGTTTCCACCCCTAAAGTCTAGCCCCTTTGGCCCCTCACAAGCGGCCCTACTTCCTTAATTGTCTTCATCCCAAACCCTAAGGGAGGGGGTCCCAAGGGCGCTTCTCTTCTCTGAACAGCTTCCCCAGCCCACCTGCATTTGGAATTAGGACCCTGAGTTCTTCCTTTAGGTTTCTCTTCCCCACCCCCATTCCAACCCAGGGAACTGCAATAGAACCAACCTCTGCTGCCCTCTGCTGTCTGGCTCCAGACATGCTGGCTCCAGTTGGGCGAGTGAAGTCAGTTCCTCCAGCCCTGAGCTGCCACCCCGACCTCAAGAATACAATGCTGATGTCTTCTGCAACACTTGCACTCAACCCTAATCAACACAAATGCACACACATAGTCTTTCCTGTTCAGATCTGATGACATTCCTAAGCCACAGCTAGTGTGGTCCATGAGTTTGGAGCTATTGTCTTCAGCAAAGAAGGCAGGCTGCTAGAGCCAGCCATGTTCCCATCTAAGCCTCCTTCTTGAACATTCCACAATCATTTACTGAGCATGAGCATTTGCTGGGTGCAGGGCACTACATTAAATGTTGTACATGTGTTATCTTAATGACCCTTGGCAACAACTTTGCAAGTAGATAAAACTATTATTATGCTCCATTTTATAGATGGAGAAACTGAGACTCAGAGAAGTAAATGTCTTGCATAAGGTCACAGAGCCAGAAAGTGGCAGAGACGTGACAATTGCCACAAACCCTAACTGGTTTGTCTGCCTCTACTCTGTTCCCTCCAAACTAACCTCCACACCATGGCTAGCGTTTTGAGAACCCAGAGTTTGGAACTGCTCTAGCAGGTTGCCTTCTTCACTGAAAGAAACAGCTCCAAAGTCATGGACCACAGCAGCTGTGGCTTGAGTATGTCAGGTCTGAATACAGAAGACTGTATGTGCATTTGTGTTGATTAGAGGAGAGTGCAGATGTTGTAGGAGACAACCACAATGATCTGTAGATATATTTAGGAGGTGGATTTGACCAAATATAGTGACTGATTGAATATGAGGGCAGCAGAGAGGGAGGCTCTGAAATGACTGTCAGAATTCTGGGTTAGGCAACTGGGAGGCTAGGGTTGCCAATCATGGAGATAAGAACATGGGAGATCATTGAATGAAGAAGATATTTGGGTCTAAGAGAAATGAAGAGATCCATTTTGGAAGGTGAGTGTGAAATATCCAGCTGGAGATGGTCAGTGGGCAATTGGTTTTATGAATCTCGAGCTCAGGAAAGAGGTCTGGACTGTCATCAACTTGTATATGGGTGAGATTTTCCAGGGAGAGTGAGATGTAAGAGAAAAGAGGGCTGAGACCAGAGCATCAGTATTTAAGGAGAAGAATACAAAGGAGTGTAGGTAGAGGACTAAGAAGCAACCATGGAAAACCAGGAAAAATTTGGCAGCAAAGTCAAAGATAGGGAAAGTTTCAAGGAGGGAACAGTTCTACTAGATCAACTACCACAGAGAGCTCAGCACCCTTAAAATGGTCCTTTAAATTTTGTCATTAGAAGGTTGTCCTGATTATCTATTGCTATGTTAAAAAAAAAGCCACTCTAAAACTTAGTGGCTTAAAACAGCAAAAGTCATTGTATTATCCTATTATCTCTTATAGTTTCCTTGGGTTAGGAATTTGGTGGGTTGAGCAGTCTGGCTCAGGGTCTCATACAGTTGCAATGAGGGAGTGGCTGGAGCAGCTGGGGGTGAGCTGAGTATCTTTCTCCATATGGTCTCAGGGCCTCTCTAAACCACCTCTCTGCGTGGGCTGCCTTAAGCCTCCTCACAACCTGGGGGTCTCAGGATAAGTGGACAGCTTCCATGGCAGCTGAAGTCTTCAAAAGTGAGGATCTCATATTTCTATATGCCAGCAGCAAACAATCCAAAAAGAACTTCAAAACACAATTCCAATAGCATGCAAAAGAATAAAATCCCTATCAATAAATATAACCAACAAAAGACTTGTATATTGGAAAGTATAAAACATTGCTTACATAAATTAAAGAAGACCTAAATAAATGGAAAGAGAGTTGGTGTTCATGGATAAGAAGACTTAATATGGTTAGGATGGCAATCCTGCCCAAAGTAATGTAAAGACTCAATACAGTCCCTGTCAACATTCCAATGGTCTTTTTTGCTGAACTGGAAAAACTGAGCATTAAATTCATGTTGGATTATAAGGGGCCTCAATAGCCAAACAATCTTGAAAAAGAAGAAGAAAGTTGAAGGACTCAGACTTCCAAGTTTAAAAACTTACTATGAAGCTAGAGTCACCAAAACAGTGGGATACTGGCATAAGGACATACGTATAAGCCAATGGAATTGAATTGAGAGTCCAGAAATAAACCATTGTATCTAAGGATAATAGATTTTCAGTAAGAGTGCAAAGGCCATTATATAAAAGTTAACTCAAGAAATGAATCAATGACCTAAATATAAGAAAAACAATTATAAAACCCTTAGAAGAAATCATGGAGGTAATTCTTCATGACCTTAGATTTGGCAATGGATTCTTAGCTATGACACCAAAAGCACAAACAACAAAAGAATAAATAGGTAAATTGGATTTCATCAAAGTTTAAAACTTTTGTTCATCAAAGGGCATTATCAAGAAAGTGAAAAGATAACCTACAGAATGGAAGCAAATACTTGCAAACCATGTATCTGATAAGGGCCTAATGTTCAGAATATTTAAAGAACTCTCACAATTCAACAACAAAAAAACAAACCAATTCTGAAATGGGCAAGGGACTTGAATAGACATTTCTGCAAAGAAGACATACAAATGGCCAATAGGCACATGAAAAGATGTTCAACATTATTGTCATTAGGAAAATCCAAATCAAAACTTTGAGATACCACTTCATATCCATTAGGATAGCTACAATTTTTAAAAATGGAAAATAACAAGTGTTGGCAAGGCTGTGAAGAAATTGAAACCCTCATACATTGCTGGTAGGAATATAAAGTGGTATGGAACACAGTTTGGTGATTCCTCAGAAAGTTAAACATAAAATTACCATATGGCCCAGCAATTCCACTCCTTGGTATATACCCCAAAGAACTGAAAACAGGTGGTGAAACAAAAACTTCTGTTTGGATGTTCATAGCAACACTCTTCACAATGGTCAAATGGTGGAAACAGCTCAAATTTCTATCGATGGATGAATGGATGTTGTATCCATGCAATGAAATATTATTCAGCCATAAAACGAATGAAGTATAGATACAAGCTACAACTTGGATGAACCCTGAAACTATGTTAAATGAAAGAAACCAGACACAAAAGGTCATATAGTGTATGATTCCATTTGTATGAAATTTCCAGAATAAGTAAATCTACAGAGACAGAAAGTGGATTAGTGGTTGCCAAGTTTGGGAAGAAGAGAGGGAGGGATGGGGTGCGGGTGTGGGGTTTCATTTTGGAGTGATGGAAATGTTTTGAACTAGATAAAGGTGATGGTTGCACAATATTGCAAATGTACTAAATTCCACTGAATCATTCACTTTAAAATGGTGAATTTTATGTTATGTGAATTTCACCTCAACCCCCCTCCAAGAAAAGAAAAAGAATATTCTAGCAAACAAGGTAGGAACTGTATTGCCTTTTCTGATCTCTTCTCAGAAACCACATGGTGTCACTTTCACCGTATGCTTGCTATTGGCCAAAATAATCACAAAAAGCTGCCCAGGTTCAAAGTCCCCCAGTCTCGGTGGGAGAACACGCAAAACTCATTGCTGACTCAAAGAAGAGCAGCTGTAGTGGAGTGGTAGGGGCCAAAATCAGGCCACAGTGGATGAAGATGAGGATGGAAAACTTGACCAAAGTGCCTAAAATACCTGAATCAATGAAAAGATGTGGTATGTTTCAGAATTAAAAGATTGTCTTATAAAGATAGAATTCTCCCCAGATTAACGAGTCCATTTAATGCAGTCTCAACTCGAATCATGACATAGATCTTTATAGGACTTGAGGAGCTGATCTTGAGATCATCTAGAGCAGAAAATATGCAATTATGACAAAGAAGTATTTGAAAAGAGGTGGTGGAGGGGAGAAGGCTTGCACTACCAGCTCTCAAAATACAACACAGACTATAGTAATGAAAAGAGTGTGATGCTGGCACAGTAACAAACAGATCAATGGAACAAAACAGAATGTCTAGTACAGTAGTACAGCCCCATGTATATGTGAAAATATAATACATCTAAATAAGGCATTGCACATCAATGAGGAAAGCTATGCTGGTCAATTGAGACAATTCTCAAATTGAGGGAAGAAAGCCACAATACTGTCGGATTTGTACTTCTTATATCCAAACATAAATTCCAGATGGAATCATGAGCTATAAACACACATGCACTCACACAAAATAATCTAAAACTCTCTATAAGAAAATATGGGATAGTATTTCCTTTTCAAGTAAGTCACAAATCCTAGAAATTATAAAATTGTACCTTGATAGATTTTTTTGATTACTTAAAAAAATTTAAGTCTCTAAAACTAAAAACAAAGCTGAAAGGGAGAAAATATTTGTGGTACATAAATATATGCCATATGTCAAACTGATAATGGAGGAATATGCAAAATATATAAAGATCTCTTCTTTAAAATCAAGAAGAAAAAGACAAACAATCCCATAGGAAAATGGGCCAAGGAAAGGAACAGGTACTCACTAAAGGGGAAGGGGGAGAGAGGGATAAATTAGGTGTCTGGGATTAACAGATACACAGTGCTATATATAAAATAAACAACAAGGACCTACTGTATAGCACAGGGAACTATATTCAATACCCTGTAATAAACTATAATGAAAAAGAATCTGAAAAGAATATATATATATATATATATATATATATATATATATATGTAACTGAATCACTTTATGCCTGAAACTAACACAACATTATAAATCAACTATATTTCAATAAAATTTTTTTAAAGGAATAGGTATTCAGAAATGGAAAAAATAAAAGGCAAATGAAAGATATAAAACATATCCAATCTTTACTAGCAATCAGATAAGCACAAATAAAAGAACGGGAGGCCAATTTTCACCCATCAAGTTGACAAAATTTTAAAACATTGATTAGATCCAGTGTTGATGAGGTTGTGGAAACAGTGAATTTCATACCCTGTTTGTAGGAGTGTGAACTGGTACAGATTTTCTTGGAGGGCAATTCAGCAGAATCTACTAAAGTGAAAAATGTACACTCTTCTATTTTTGCAAATGGGAATAGGACTAACCGAGGGCAAGTGAAAGGATTGCCAGGCAGCATCAAGAGGCCCGCCGAGGTTGGACACCATGCATCTGGAGTGGCCCCAACCCACAGAGTTGTGACATTTTCTCCTATGGTGAAGACAGATGATTCAAATGCCCTGGGGTTCACTTAGTCATTCAACAAATATTTCCGAGTGCCAGGCAGTGTTCTGGGCTCTGGGATACAGCAGTAAACAAAGTAAACAAGGTCCCTGCTCTCATGGAGCTTGCATACTAGTGAGAGAGATGGACAAAAATAAGCAAATATATAATATAACATCAGGTAAATACTCTGAAGATAAATAAAGCAGAATAAGGGGATAAAGAATGACAGAGATGCTATTTAAATAATGAAATTAGGGAAGGCCTCTCTGCAGAGGTGACATTTGAACAAAAGTCTGAATAAAGTGGAGTAAGCCTTGTTCATATCTGGAAAAAGAGCATTCCTAGTAGTGGGAACAGAGTGTGCAAAGGCCCTGGGCTGGAAGCACCATTTACTTGAAGATGGAGATTGGCAAGATGGAGGTACTGGAAGGACAAAGGGACAGGAGAGTTAAATGTGCTAGTAAAAGGGAGGTTGGAGTGATGGTTTATGCCATTTGAATCAAACAGAGAGGGAAGAGAGATCAGGGGATGCCAATAAATGGAGAGGAAGAGCATAGGGTAAGTGACAGGATATTTGGATGAGGTAAAAAAACAGGTGTAATAGGAATGAGGGAGGGAGGACTATTGCCAGAAGGATAAGAGGTTTGAGGTTACATCCTCAAGATCTTGGGACATCCCCAGGGTGTTTTTCACAATGCTCAGAGAGCCCTTGGATCTCTGACTTTCCTGCTGCCACAGGCTGCTCCAGGCCATGGTGCCACCTGCCCGTGCTCCCTCGGGCTGCCTTTGGTCATCGCCACCAAAATGCTCCTGGACCCGCCCCATGACCACTGCCAGTGGTGCCATTTCTGCGCCTCTCCTGCCAGCATTCACCCTGCTGTCACTTCCCAAGGCAGCCAAGATGTCCTGTGCGGCTCAGGCCCACTGGCTCTCACCTCGCTCTCAGGCCGTCCACGGCTTCCACTCTTCCAGAGGGTCCCACAGGAGGACTGCTTGTGGCCCTGGTGCTAGAGCTCCTGATGTGCTAGTCATTAACATGCATTTTCTCAGTCACAACATGAAATGGGCTGTAATCCTGATGGGAACAGTGACTCACGACTTCTATTGTCACCAAGCGGGAGAAAATGCAAGTTGGGCAGGCACATTCTGAGGGAAGTTAGGTGGTCATGGGTGCCCAGAGTGGGCAGACCTAGGTCAGAAGGCAGGGTGGCAAGCCTAAGGTGGGATCGGGGTGCCAAAAAAGAGGCGTGGACAAGGGGGACCCTGAAGAACAACTTCTCCAGTTTCAGAATTTGGCTTTTTGGCTGGCCTTGCAGAAATGGGCTGCCTGTGCAAGGCTCCAGTGAGCTCTGGTTCTTCCAAACGACTTTGATACAAGAACTCTTGGCCATTCACCCTCCCTGAGGCCATTCACTGAATCACTCCTTCCCATGTCAGGTGTGTTGCCAACCTGGGTTCAAGTCCCCCAAACTGATGAGTAAAGACGTTGGTTTCGAGATAAGGGAGCAGTTGGGCATTAAGGGAGGTGAGATCATTATCACCACCAGGACAGGGACCCTGGGGACAGAACCAGAGGGCTGAGTCCTGTGTACAGCCTTGGTCGTCTCTGAGACCATCCCCGGGCAGAGTCCAGCAGATGGGGGAGGGATGTCTGCTCAGGTTATTTTTTCCAGGGTTGACACTTCAGCCTAGCTGATCTTTGCTAAAACATTAACTGCCATTTCAGCAGTGTTGAATGCCAGGGGCAGAATGAACCAGGTACCGATGAGAATGGTTTGCGTTCTAGTTATATATTTGACAAACACTTATACAGCATTTACTCCTGATGGCCAACACATTCTGAGAGCGTCACAAACATTAATCCATTTGATCCCTATCCCACCCCTAAGAAGTCAATACACTTTCTGACCCAATTCCCAGCCGAGGCAACTGTGGGCTCAGACAAGTAACATTTGCCCAAGAACATGCAGCTGGCAGGGGACAAAGCTGGGACTGAAGCCCTGGCAGTCTGGCTCCTAGGTCACTGGTCAAGGCAGGGCTGTCTGTCCTCGAAGGCTGCCTTTGGGGTCCCTTCCCTGTGTGATCCCATCGAGTCTACCTGCTTGCCATTTGGGGTGGCTAATACAGTGCCCGGGGCAGGGAATGCCCTTTGAGGGGGCATTTCCCCGGTCCTGTGGCCTCTGGGGATCACTTCACTCCCAGCTGTGGAATGGGGCGGGCGGTAGGGAAACAAGGAACAGACTGCGGGAGGCTCAGCGGTCCTAGAACCACACAGGGTCTCCCAGGCCTTGTCCCCGGTCTGTCCTCTGAGGCTGAGGCTTATTCCTGAAGGTCAAGTTCCCTGAACCTCCTCACTCATTTAGACTCCTTTCCTTCAGAGAGTCCCACAAAGGCCCCCTTTCCCTCTTCGAAATGATTTATTTTATATTTGGATGGATAATTTGAAAGCTGCCTTAAACTTATAGATATGAGCAGAGTATAAATACATTAAAAATAAGATCAAAAGGAATGGGAAGTTTGCCTCTGGGGCCCTCCAGGCTAGATTGAGCCTGGGTCTGTCCACTGGGTCTGTTTGTCTCTTGAAGTATCCCTTTCCAGTGAAGGGGTCTAGAAAGCATTTACCAGGAGCTGCTTTGGTGCTGGTGCCTCAAGCTGCCCTCTGCTGCTGTTGATGGAGACAGGGATGGCCTCAGTTTCCCCACTTCCCCTGTCAGGAGCCATGCTGGTCGAGAGTCACCAACACCGAGGGGGAACAAAGACCTGTTCTAGAAGCTATGGCAGAAAGGGCATGTCCAGTTAACCAGATTTGTCTTCTGAGAGCCCCCAAACTCCCCTCCCCTTTCTGGGTCTTCTTCCCTCTTCCGTGTCATCCCCTGGTCCCTCCAAGTAGGCCTTTGGGCCTTTGTTCCTTCAGGTGTGAATGGCACGAACAGTGGAATGAAACATCACCGTCCCCACCATCCCCGGAGAAGGGCAGGCTTCCTTTCTGCTAGGGGCTGCTGGCGCTTTACATAGGGGACTCTCCTAAGGGGACTCAGGCTCAGTTCAAGAAAGTCACTCTCCAGCTGGAACTAACTTCCCTGAGGGGTGCAGTGGGGCTTCACAGGCACTGAGGACAGAGGACGCTGGTTTTTCCTGAGACAGGCCAGCTTGAAGAGGGAAGAGGGATAAACATCTATCTCTAAGCAAAAGTGGGGCTGGAGCCAGAGCCCTGGGTGGGGGAGCTAATGGGAAACAGCTTGTGGAGGGAGGAGGACAGAATTCGGGAATGGCCGGGGCTGGCTGCTAACGAGGGGGCTGGGAGAAGCAGGCTGATTGGGACCAGCTGCTGATCTGCTGTCTCGGAGATCTTTGGACTCTGCCCGGGGCGGGCTCACACCCTATTCCGGGTGCCTGAGAGCCAGCAGAGGCTGCCTGGGGCAGTCTTTCTCCACCCAGCCTGACTCCTGGAACCCTCAGAAACGAAAGACCAGAGGAGGACTCTCTATCCACCAGCTGGAAGCCTCCTCCCCACCACCAGCCCCCACCCCCTGGCTGCTCCTGACCCAGAAAGGCCTGGAGGAAGAGGCCAGGGAAACCGCCCTGCCCACTCTCCCCTGACCCTCCATCCACCCAGCACCGGCAACTGAAGACCCCATGGCCTGGGCTCTCTGGGGCTGCTCCCCCTGGCTTGTCCTCCTCTGTGGTATGTGCATCCCCGTCTCTCTCTCTCCCACGCTGTGAGGGCAGGTCCAGCTGGAGAGCAGCTCCAGCCTCTCCGCTGTGGGCTCAGAACGGGTTGGAGTGAAGGCTGGGCCCAGGATGTCTCTTTTTCTCTTGGTCCTCCTGTCTTGAGGAAGGGGAGCCCCAGGGCCAGCTCAGCTCAAGTATGGTTTGGTCCCTTTCTATTCCTACCTGTTAAAGAGAAAATGATTCTACCACTTGTTAAAAGAGTAAGGAAGACTTTATCCAAGACTATTGCAATAGGGGTGCTACAATAGGGACGAAAGATCGGGCTCAACTCCTAACACAGCAAAGATGGCTGAAGGCTTCTTGTCAATGAGCAGAGGGAGGGGGTTGGTGGATGGCAAATTACCAAGAGAAGACATCAAGGGAAGGGGGGTTCTTGCTGAAGGCAAGCTAGGGTGATCAGATATCAAGGATGGGAGATGAGGAATTTGATCAGATAACAAGGTTTATGAGATACTAAGGGTGGAGAATTCTCTCTAAACTGACTTAGCAGGATTCCTGCTAAGACTGGGCAATGCAGGCCCAGCAAGGACAGGATGGACATGGAAGTCAAGGCCTAGTCAAGGAGAGGGCTTGGGGGCGACTAACTAAAGTTTGGTCCTTATCACCCCTATGATGTCCTGTTTGTCCTCTTTGATCACAGCTAAGTGTCCAGCTCAGCATCCTCCATGCCCACTCCAATCTGGCCTTAGGGAGGCCTCCCTTCCTTTTGCTCTGGGGCGGCAGGGCCCCACTCATTCATTCAGTACCCAGTTGCTGAGCGCCTCCCCAGTGCCAAGCCCTGTGCCAGGGACCACAGAGTGGTTCGACTCCCACCTTTGGGAGCCACAGCCCTGGCCTCAGAGAATTAGCAGTTGGAGTGTCCAGAGAGACATGGGTTGGCTGCATCTTCCTTATGTTGGTGTCTTAGTGCCACAATTTTGCCAGAGATCCACTCCTATAGAAATGAGTGTTCATTTTCTTGAGTCAGTAGAGTGAGTGTCATCTCCCCCTAGAGTTGATGAGACTGAGACAGACAGGTAGGGTATTCATGGTGTTAGAACCCAGCTGTGTTCCTTCCATCTGTAGCTAGATTCACTCAGAAATTAAAAGTATAGTGTCTCGGCAAACTCTGACCTCCATTACCCTCTGGGGAGAGCCCCACTAGAATGTGGGGGGCCGGAGCGAAGGCCTGTCAGAGACCATTGGACTTCCAGGGTGTGAAGGCCCAGAGCCTACAGGACTTAGCCCAGAGCTGACACTCAGCAGTACCTAAGAAATGTTTGCTTGACGAATATTGGGTGATTCTCTTTGGGACACACCAAATTTGAGGCAGAGCCCTAGTTGGAAAGTCTCTACACATTCTGTCCCTGCTGTGGCACCACTCTCCCAAGATTGGCTTTTTTGTACTCAGATGACTCAGGGGCGAATCCCTGCTCTAACATGGACTCACTGTGGCAAAACTTGGTGAGTTACCAAACGTAGCTGGGCCTCGGCTTCCTCCTCTATAGAAAGTAGACAATAATACCCACCTCACCAGGTTGTTGCAGGTGTCAAATGAGACACTATAGCTCAGTCCCTGAGTTCAGAGTCTGGCACATAGTAGGAGCTCTTTAAATGCTAACCCACCTTTCCCCACCAGGGGACGATGTCAGCCTGGGATTGCCTGTCTTAGGCAGAGATTGGGACTGTAAGAAATGGTACAAGTGGGCCTTGAATTTAAGTAAACCCAATATATACTTAATTAGATTTATAGAAGGGTAAAACAAAGGTGGGGTGATTATTTAACGAGATCCTCTAGAGCATTTAAGAGAAAATCTGATTACAAAAATTTAATTTACACACAACTTTTCCAGTTTGGTAGACCCTGAAAAGACCCAATTAGATTAGAAGGAAAAAATTGATTTAATGAACACTAAAACCCATCCAAAAGTGGCAATCACTTGTCGATGAAACAGGTTTCTTTGATTGTGACCCAGGGTGCCATCCAATTCAGCCTGATTTTCTATGAAATGTGATTATTTTTATCCTCAAGTAGAGTTGGACAGCATCTCGTGCTTCAAAGGATGGAGGCCCTGCGGGGCGGCTGGGGACACGTCTCCCTGCTCTCTAGGAGCTATTTGGTCTTTAAGTGACCCTGGGTTTTTCTCTGGTTTCTAGCTTGTGCCTGGGGCCACCCAAAGCCACTGGACCAGAGAGAGGATGTGAGAAACTGTTCAATCAGCCCTCCGGTGAGGCCCTGCCTCCGCCCCGCCCAGCCCCACCCCCATCCCCACCCCATTGCTCCCACCTTCCTCTCCATCACCCATGCACTCGACTGCTAACCTCTGCCTCTACCAGCCTTTCTCCTGATTTCCGGACTCTGGGGCCACTGTTTCTGATTAACCTCCCTCAGGGCGGGCAGCACATTCTCAGGTGTCGGACATCCGCCCCCATCCCTCCCTCCCACCCATTCCCACGGCAGGTTATCACCCCCCTAACCCCCCAACACCCCCCTCCCCGGCCTGGGCCTGGGCAACTGGCCTGGAGGCAGGAGGCCCCTCGCTGGCCTTTAGCTGAAGCTGGGCAGAGACCAGGAGGAGGATGGAAGGAAAGCAAACAAAAATTCTAGAGGAACAGGGAAGAGGGAGGCACTGAAGGGAAGAGGGTGGAAGACAGAGGGCTAGAAGAGCCAGCGGAAGGTCAAGAGAGGGAGGCCTGGCATGTGAAGATTGGGAGAAGACCTGGCATATCGAAACGGGAAGGTCGCCGGCTCCCTAGCTGGAGACCAGAGTGATTCTTTCCACAACCAGCTTAGAGTGCAGAAGAGCTTCCCTGGGCCAGAGCAGGCCAGAAGGTGGGAGCTCGGGGGCCTGCCAGCAGGTCAGTAAAGTCTCAGGACAAATGGGATACACCTACCTGTTTTGTCAACTTTATGAGACCACTGGGGAAGGCAGGTAGGTGGGCAAAGCACCTGACTTTTCTATGAAAACTAACCTGGATCTATCATTGAGTAGAAGGCAGAACAAAACAAAAACTCCATGCTTTTTAAGATAAAATCATCTTTAACAAAATGTCTGGCTTAGAGAGGATCTTTCTGGACAATGTCCCAAATTGCTGGGGGTACTCATTCACTCTTCTCGGCCACTTGGGACCAATGAGTGGAAACTTGAAACAAATCCGCAAGGTAGGGCTGCCAGATGAAATACAGGGCGCCCAGTTACATCTAAATTTCAGAGAATGGATAGTTTTAGTATAAGTATGACCCAAGTAGTGCATGGGACATACTTACACTAAAACATTATTCATTGTTTACCTGAAATTCCGATGTGACTGGCTGGGCACCCTGTATTTTGAGTTGCTAAATTGGCAACTCTACCTCAAGGTATCCAAAGAAGGCCCATCCCTTGGCCTGGCCCAGCACCAGGGCTCAGACCCTGCAGTTCTCGCCCACCTCTGACTCCAGACTCAGACTCAGTCTCAGGTCCCATTACTGTCGCAAAAAGTCCCTCTCCAAGCTCTTAAACACCTCCATCTCCACTCAGCCCAGACACCTTAATCTAGACTAACCCATGACATCAGCTGCTGCCCCATCCCTCTCCGGGCTGATCCAGCCTACCCACCCCCAACCCCTGCCTAAGGAGAGGCTGGTGGCTCCTCTGGAGGCTGGGGGCCCCGGTATCATTTTCTCTAAGCAAAGTGTGTCTGTGTGTGTGTGTGTGTGTGTGTCTTGGTGTCTTCCTGTCACCTGTCAGTACCTTCCAGTTACTGCGGTCAATACCACAGCACAGCTCACAGCCCTGCGCCAGCAGATGCATACACAGAATCTCTCTGCATACATCATCCCTGATACGGATGCCCACATGGTAAGGGACAGCTCCTCCCTGCGCCACCCAGCCCTCCCCCCCGCTACCCAGACCTGACCTAAGAGAACAGACCACAAACAGGATGCTGTTAAGACAGAAGATGGAAGACAGAGGAAGGATTTGACAGGCAAAGGGAAGTAAGTGGGAAGCTTGGACATGAGTGTTTCAGGGCAACTGAGAGAATGTATCCCTTTACATAGGAGAGCAGACATGGCCAACTCTCCTTGACCTCTGGCAATGAAACTATAAACAACCTCAGAACGATTTTGATCAATTCCTAGATGGCAGATCAGAATGAATGTTTAGGACACCCCTGCCCTAGGAGGTTGGAATGTGGGCTGAGAATTGAATTAGAAGAACCCTGAGCTTCCTTCTGGCTCAACCCTTCCCATCACCTGGTGGATGGAGCGCTGAAATTATCCAGAGTCCAAGACTCCATGAGTTTGGGGTGTAGGCTGGGAGTAGGGGGTGCTGACAGGAAAGAAGGTGGTCTGAACCAGAGCTACTTTTCCCAAAGCAGCACCTCTGCCCACCCATCCCACCCTTTCCCATCCTAGCTCCACCTCCACCCCACCCACCTTCACAATACCAGCCCAGTTGGAAGAGAAGGCATTTTCAATGTCAAGCAGATTACTTGAATTAGTTTTCCCACCTGCTGAAAAGGCCTGAGAAGCTTGGGTAAGTGCCTGAACTTCTCTGAGCCTCAGTTTCCTCTACTGCAAAATGCAAATAATGAGATCTATCTTCAAGGATTATGAGAACCAAAACACAATAATGTGTAGAGCTCTCTGCAGAAGGTATTTATGATGTACCCATTATATTGTGCTAGACTGGGGGCGGAGGTGGACAGCTGGAGGGGAGAACCCAAAGGAATTAAAAGACATGATCCCAGACTGCACAGAATTTGCATCCTGGCCAGGGAGACAAGACTTCTTTGCAGAAAAGTCCAGTGCTGGACTATGGGGTTTAGACGCCAAGAAAAACAGTTGTTCAAAGGAAGGGAGGATCCTGAGAATTGGGAGAGTTCCAGGGAGCTTCCTGGAAGAAGTGCCCAGTGTGCTTGGGCTTGTAGGACTGGTTGAATCTGACTAGACAGAAAGAACTGGGATATGGTTGGGGGGCCTTCCATGAGGGGTGTAACTCCATAAAGAAGGCTAACGATGGTGTTGTTGATTTCCTAGAGCGAGTATATCAGCAAATATGACCAGAGGCGTGCGTGGATGACGGGCTTCACAGGGTCTGCAGGTGACAGCCATTACCCAGCCCCCAATGCTTCTGTTGGGAGACCCAGAGTGGTCATAGAAGCCCTGGTGTGGCTAGTTCTCAGCAGCCAGGACCTAGTGTCCAGAGGCCCCTGCTGTTCCATCTGCCTCCCCTCCACCACTCCAAAAAGGGTCACCATGGCCCACGGCTCATAGCCCACCAGCCACATTTCTGCATGAGGGGCACTTCTTTTCCATGCTTTCGGCCTCTGCACAGCCAGGCCCAGCCTGGGCTCCATTTCTGGGGCAGTTACTACCTCTCTATCTAGCCACTAGGAGCCCACTGATCCCCTTCACACAATGGCACTTTTGGGGACAAAGTTTTGCTTTGCTGGTCCTTTTATAGACAACATCACCTCACATGGCCAAATGAGACACAAACATAGAGGTCCTTTATGGGGTCCCAGTTGCAGAAGGGGCCTCCTACCCTGATCCTGGCCCCTTGAATGAAAACTAAGCATCACTTGCTGATCCTTAAACATCCCTCCCCTGGGCTTCAGGCTGCCTTGCTTGCCTGTCACAAGCCATTCTCTTTGCTAAAGCCACTGGGTTTGGCTTCCCTGCCTGTCCTCAGTTAAGCCCTCTGCATAGTGTCCCCATCAGCCACTGCGTCTTGATACTGACTGCCACACCTTCTTTCCTGAGAGCACCTAGACATAGCATGGGCTTTTTTTGGATTGCCAAAAGCAGACCCCACTCGTCCTGCTAAATGCACCCTTAGGAGAGGCCCTCGACACAAAGCAGAGATGCCCAACCCAGGACACCCTTCCAACTAGCTTCCCCCAACACTCTCTTTAACATCTCTTGCCTCACTCCTTTCCAACGGAGGAGAGAAACTCTTTCCAGAGGCCCCTTGTGACATTCTCAGAGCCAGCACCGCATCACACAGTCGCTAAATAAAGCCACCCTTTAGGGGGAACCTTCCCCCTCCCCTCCAAGTTTCTCTGCTCTGCCCCAGGAATTGCGGTAGTGACCATGGGAAAAGCAGTCCTCTGGACTGACAGCCGCTACTGGACCCAGGCTGAGCGGCAGATGGACTGCAATTGGGAGCTCCATAAGGAAGGTAAACGATGGCTTGGATTTGTTCCCCAAGCCCTGGAACTGGACTGGGTTCAGGAAGGTAGAGGTGAGGGGGTACCTGCAAGGCTGTGCTGGGCCCCTGGGGAAAGCTCAGGAAATTTGAAGCCATCCCTAAACTTTGCGGATGATATCAAGGAGGACAAACATAGCAGAACTGTCACAGACAGAAGCCCAGCTGGAGGGCCTGGGGTTGGCCCTGGAGGTGACCTCAATGTCTCTTCCTGTCTTTCTCTCAGTTGGCACCACTCCCATTGTCACCTGGCTCCTCGCTGAGATTCCTGTTGGAGGGCATGTGGGCTTCGATCCCTTTCTCTTTTCCATCGGTATGTTCTTCCCTCATCCCTGGGCTTGCCCACACCAGCTCGGGTGACTCAGCCCCCCGGGAAGTAAAGAAGCACACCTTGGTAGACGGAGGAGCAGGGTGACTCGAAGATCGAATATTTGAACTTGTGGTTGCAGAATATTTTGCAACAAGGATGTATTCCTGGATTGCATCTTGAAAATATATTTAAAAGAATAAATATAGATTTTTTTAGTCAGGAATGCAGAGACCCAACCTAGAAGACTCAGGGAATCATTAAGACCTAGCAGACGAGTAGGCCAGGATGTTCTTAAACCCAGAGCCAACCTCTGTGTTCTGGAATTCTACCAATTAGGGCACTAGAATCTTCTGGAAAGAGCTTGGAAGGGTCAAAGGAGTCAAGAGGGCTTCTGGGTAAAGCAGCACCGTCCCCTCCAATTCCAGGAACACAGTGCCCTGAGCTCTGATGCCCCAGTTAGCTGGCCAACCTGCCCCCAGGGGTGACGTGCTCATGAATAGATCCTGAAAGGCTCCCGCTTCAGAACTGACTTCTTTGCCAGCCTTTCCAGTGGCCTGAGTCTCCCATTCCTTTGGGCTGTGGCATTGAAGCTCAGTTAAATGGACAGTGTTAGAAGGAGGGCCCCACAGTCATCGGCACTTAAAAAGACGAGCTTAGACAACTGGTGATGGACAGCATTGGGTGGGCTCAGGGCAGTTAGGCTTTGAAAGCTGAAAAAGGAAGGTGAGAGGACATAGCCCAGGAGGGCCAGTCTGCTAGGACTGGCCCTGGCAGCTGGGCTGCAGGTGCAGAATGGGAGGCCAAGGGGACAAGAACTCACTTTGCCTTGGTCACAATTTTTTCTGAGGTATGAACAGGCAGGGGACAAGTGATTCCTTCCTGTCTCTGCAGACTCCTGGGAGAGTTATGACGCAGCCCTCCGAGAGTCTGACAGAGAGCTGGTGTCCATCACCATCAACCTTGTGGACCTGGTGTGGGGGTCAGAGAGGCCTGCGGTGCCAAGCGAGCCCATTTATGCCCTGCAGGAGGCATTCACAGGTGATTTCCCAAGTTGGAGCCACACGGGGTCCCCGCTGCTGCTCCTCTGGTTGAAAAATTCATCCTAACAGGTCCCAAAGCAATGGTTCTCAAAACTTCACGTGCACCTGAATAGCTTGGGATGCTTGTTTAAAATATAGGTTTCTAGGCCCCCTCCCCTCAAAGAGTTTGAATCAGAAGTTCCTTAGACCATATTTAGAAATTGCTGGAATAAAGAGTGTCAGGATTGGACGTGAGATGGAACAGGAAGGGAGGAAACAAGGGAGTCAGAGAAAGATGGGGAAAAAAAAACTTACCCCTTCAAAGAGAGAGAGATTAAAAAAAAAACAAAAAACCATGAGTTGTAGTAGTGAAGACTGGTTTGTACTGAATCATTCAGACCTTGACCTCTGGCCCTCCTGTGATGAGGAATTTAGATGTCAAATGGCTGGGGTCAGATGGGCTGGGGTGGAAAAAGGAAGCAAAAACTAAGTTCAAGGTCAGTCTGTGGCACAGATTAGGGTTCAAGTTTTGGTCGAACCACAAAGGAAAATTAACTGACCCCCCAGAATTCTAACATCAATAATCTTGACCCCACTGACACCATCTAAATGCATCATAAAAGAACAGTATGCTCTATGATTCTTATAAGTAGTAACTAAAATCCTGACCAGGACCAGGATACTGATTATGAATCAATGCCTTGGCCACCACCACCCCCTACCTCCCTAGGAATTCTGAACAAGCCCATGGATTCCTAGGATTATTGGGCAATCTGAGAGGCCGCTTACCACATGCAGGTCTCCGCACATTCCTTGTTTGGAAAGGAGTCCAAAAAGGAGGGAAATTTCAAAATAGCAGTTCTGATGAAACAAGTCAAAATTGTGTCCAATTTTCTTTATTCATTCTGATGTAACTTGCAGAATCATTCTTTCCGCATCTTGACACAGTTTTTAAAGGAACTTGCGATCCAAGACGGTTCAATCCTAAACAGAACTCATCCCATTCTGATAAAGAAGAGTGCAGTTATGTCAAGAAGAGGAGGGGATAAAGGGGAAAAACTTCCAGGGACTGGGAGAGAAGTCACGTGGATTTTATCACTTCCCACAAGCTGGGGGAAGCCACACCCTCGCAGGCTGCTAGCCTTCAAGGAAAAGCCATCTGGAGCCAGAGCTGGGCCAGGAAGCCCAAGAACAGAGTCTCTAAACTTATTGAGACAGGAGACACTTTCTCTCCAGCCACTCACAGGTTTTAAAGGGGCCAAAGGGGAGAACATGAAAAGTAGTTAGTCCAAGAGACCTGTGCGTATCAGACAATTTAAATTGGCTTTTATTTACTGCCTCAAAGATGTATCACATCCATGAACCTTGAAAGCATAATTCTAAGTAAAAGAAACCAGCGAAAACCCCATATTGTATGATTCCATTCGAGTGGAACATCCAGTGTAGGCAAATCCATGGAGACAGAAAGCAGATTAGTGGTTTCCAAGGGCTGAGGGTGGGGAGAGGGGAATGGGGAGGGACTGCCTAATGGCTACAAGGTTTCCTTTTAGGATGATGAAAATGTTCTGGAATTAGATAGTGGTGGTGGTTGCACAATCTTGTGAATGTTATGAAAAGCATTGGATTGTGCACTTCAAAATGGTGAAAATGATACATTTTAAGGTATGTATATTTTCCCACAATAAAGTAAAATAAACCTTGAAAAAAATGTATTGTACCCAAAGCTTTAGTTCTTGTTGAATAGTTTTACCTGTATGCAGAAAGATGTTTTTGATGGCATTAAGTTATTTATGCTCATCTCTGAGCCCACCTAGGACCCTTAATGCTTATGACCTTCCATCAGCAAATTCCTAGCCCTGCCTAGGGAAAGACCCTATATGCATCACCGGGAACAGGAAAAAAAGATGAAAATCAAAGTCCTAGCACCAGGATACGAACATCCCAGAAAGGACGGCTCTGTGACACAGAGTTTAAGGACAAGTTTGGAGACTAACAATGTTAGCAAGATAGTCCAGTGTCTATACTGATTAAGATCTGAACCACATAGTCAAACAGACCTGGATTCAAGTCTCACCCCTTGCCAACTATGAAAACCATAGATAAGTCACTTTACCTCTCTGAGGCCTCAATTTCCTTATCTGTAAAATGGGCCAAGTAAGGATTAAAACAATGTACACAAAGTGCTTAGCCCAGACCCAGGTGGCTTTCTTTTTTTAAGTATAGTCAGTTTACAATGTTGTGTCAATTTCTGGTGCAACAGCATAATAGTTCAATCATACACATACATGCATATATTCATTTTCACATTTTTCATTATAGGTTACTATAAGATACTGAATATAGTTCCCTGTGCTATACAGTATAAACTTGTTGTTCATCTATTTTATGTATACTAGTTAGTACCTGCAAAATCTCGAACTCCCAATTTATTCCTTCCCACCCCCTTCCCCCCACCGGTAACCATAAATTTGTTTTCTATTTATTTTATTGAAGTATAGTTGATTTACAAAGGTGTGTTAGTTCCTGGTATACAGTATAGTGATTTAGTCATACATATACATATTCTTTTTAATATTCTTTTTCATTTTAGGTTATTGCAAGATATTGAATATAGTTCCCTGTGCTATACAGTAGGATCTTGTTGTTTATCTATTTTATATGTAGTAGTTTGTATCTGCTAACCCCAAACTCCTAATTTATCCCTCCCCCCCCCTTTTCCCCTTTGGTAACCATAAGTTTGTTTTCTATGACTATGAGTCTGTTTCTGTTTTGTAAATAACTACATTTTATCATTTTTTAGCTGCCACATATAAGTGATATCATATGATACTTGTCTTTCTCTATCTGACTTACTTCAATTAGTATGATAATATCTAGGTCCATCCATGTTGCTGCAAATGGTATTATTTTATTCATTTTTATGGCTGAGTAGTATTCCATTATATATATCATATATATGATATATATTATATATATATATATATATATATATATATATATACCACAGCTTCTTTATCAAGTCATCTGTCGATGGACATTTAGGTTGCTTCCATGTCCTTTTTTTTCAGTTTTTTTTTCTTTTTTTTTAACATTTTTTATTCATTTATAATCATTTTACAATGTTGTGTCAAATTCCAGTGTAGAGCACAATTTTTCAGTTATACATGAACATATATATATTCATTGTCACATTTTTTTCTCTGTGAGCTACCATAAGATCTTATGTATATTTCCCTGGCTTCCATGTCTTGGCTATAAGTAAATAGTGCTGCTATGAACATTGGAGTGCATATATCTTTTCGAATTAAGAGTTTTCTCTGGATATATGTGCAGGAGTGGGATTGCTGGATCATAAGGTAACTCTATTTTTAGTTTTTTAAGGAATCTCCATACTGTTTTCCATAGTGGCTGCACAAGTGGCTTTAGTAAGCACTGGGTTACTGCAGGGGAGAGGATTATACATGGCCCAGTCCTATCCCTCTGCCCTTCTGCTCTCCTGATCTCTGTTCTGCATGCTTATTTATTGATCAGCAAGTTATACCAGACTTACTAAACACCAAGACACCATTCTACATTACAAATATTAATTAATTTGACCTCATAACTCTATTGAGGTAGACAGTATCATTATAATCCATCTATATTTTACAGATGTGCAGAGTAAGACACAGAGGGGTTAAGTAATTTTCCCAAGGTCATACAGCAAGTAACAACAGAGCTAAGATTTGAACCCAGACAGTCTGGGTCCAGAACTCATGCCCTTAATGACTACACAAGTAAGAGTTTGGTTAAAGAAAGGGTTCTACTGCTTGTAAAGGAATGGGAATCTATTGCCCTAAGGAAGACCTCTCAGGAACAGAGTGACAAAGAGAAGGGATGTCACCTATGCTCTCTTTGGGCTTTTATGTTTCTAGGGAGTACCTGGCAGGAGAAAGTATCTGACATCCGCAGCCAGATGCAGAAACGTCACGAGGCCCCGACTGCCGTGCTTCTTTCGGCGCTTGATGAGACAGCCTGTGAGTATGGATATGTGGATGCAGGTGGGTGCCTGGGTTCCCCTCAGCCTCCAAGCCTCCTGGGCCCTGCAGCACCGGACTCCTCCCACAAGAGTTCTGAGGTCTCCATGGCCATGGCCTGCAGGAATTAAGAAGGGTGAGGACAGGAGCTCATGTCCACTGAAGAAGGAAACCAGGAGTCCGCATGCAATCTGGGGCCAGCCTGCGGGCCACCAGCAGACTGGGTGACCGCAGCAGCAAAGGCTCCTGTCTCATGAAGGGGAGGAGGCCCAGCAAGCACCTCCCAGCCCCGCCTGGCCACGAGTCCAGGGCACTCACACTCCCAGCTTTAGCACCCTGTGTAGCCCTATTCTGTCCTAACGTGGCTCCAGGCTTCTCAGCTGACTCCAGCTCTGGGTTTCACATATTCCGGGGACCCACTGAAACTGTGCGCTGACTGCTGGCTGCATATCTATCTGCCTTTTCCTGGGAGAAAGGGCCCCTAGGACTCACTAGTGCTTCAAAGACCCCTGAAAGACAGAAACATTCAGGAGCAGATGATGTAGGTGTGCTGCTGGGGATCTTTGGGGCGAAAGCAAACAATTCTCTTCCCCAGGGCTCTTCAACCTTCGCGGCAGTGACATCCCTTATAATCCCTTCTTCTATTCCTACACGCTGCTCACCGACTCCTCCATCAGGTAGGGCTTGTCCTTGGCGTGCAGTCACGACTTCCTCCAACCCCTCACTGCCCCAATGTGCAGCCTTCCCAGGAGTGGAGTGCCTGCCCCAGCAGGACCCTCCAGGAAGCCTCTGATCGGCTTTTCCTGACTCTCTTGATCTCTTGTCCCACGTACTCCAAATCTGGTCTGCTTAGCTGTCCAGCGCGGGATTCCTCTGACCTCCGGGAATAAAGGGCCTCTAGTCTTTGGCCCTGTGCCTAGAGGCTCTCAGGACCCTCCTGGTCTTCCATCTCCACCCAGGTTATTTGCAAACAAGAGTCGCTTTAACTCTGAGGCCCTGCAGTACCTGAACTCTGGCTGCACGGGCTCCATGTGTGTGCAACTCGAAGATTACAGCCAAGTCCGTGACAGCGTGCAGGCCTACACCTCCGGAGACGTGAGGATCTGGATTGGCACCAGCTACACCTCATATGGGCTCTATGAAGTGATACCTGAGGTGGGTCTGCCAGGCCCCGGCTCATGCCAGGCACTACCCCCACCCCCCACCAACAGCCCTGTTAAGTCTCAGCCTGACAGAGTGGCCACAGCCCCTCAGTCAACAGTGGTGCAGGGAGTCCCCTTTTAGGCCTCTCTGAGAAAAGACGGAAGAAGAAGCAGGACGTTTGTCCACGGAGAGCTCGGATTGTCGAGGAGGCCAGGGGAACACAGCCTGGTAGAGCAGAGGCTTTGAGGTCACCAAACCTGAGACTGAGAACTGGCTGTTCAGTGACCGTGGACAGGGGACTTAGCCAATCTGGGCCTCTGTTTCCTCACCTGTAAGATAGCACTAAGAGTCACAACCTCCAAGGGGTTGCTCTGAGGAAAATTAAAGAGATAGTGCATAGAAAGCCTGGTGCCTGACACACGGCAGACGCCCAATAAATGGTAGCCGTTATGCTATGCGGTGTGTGGGAAACACACTGTCAGAACAGCCCATGGATGGGCAGGGGCCAGGCTCTGATCCTTCACTGAGCACTGGCGGGAGCCGGGAACAGGAAGGGAGGGAGGGAGGAGGAGGGAAGGGAGGGAGACAGGGGAGGTTAGGCTGGACAGGGAGGACTAGGGAATCCCTGCACAGAGAGAGAGCATGCAAGGGAAGGGCATTGCCACCCCAGGAAATGGCCAGTCTCATCCCAGCTGGAGTTTCCTGCCAATCCTTTTCAAACACGGCCGGGCCGTGCCTTAGAGAGGGCTCCCAGACCTCTTCCTCTCTGCCTGCAACAGGAAAAACTCGTAGCAGATGCCTACTCCCCAGTGATGATAACCAAGGCGGTGAAAAACAGCAAGGAGCAGACCCTCCTCAGGGCCAGCCACGTAAGTCCAGGGGCAGACAGACGAGCCTTTGGAGAGCTCCCGGTCTGATGGGTTAGAAAGGAGATCCTGCTGGAGGAGCCTGAAGAAGGCCCTCAATGAAACATAGAAGAGGTCGCCAAGCTCCTGGGTACGCACTCACGCTCCATCCCTTGCTCCCAGCATGGTACTGTGATGCAGAGCCCCTACCCTGCAGCTATGGTGTCTGAGTTCAAATCTCAGTTCCTCCACTCACCTCCTAGCTGGGGGACCTTAGACAAGTCACTTCACCTCTCTAGGCCTCAATTACCTCATCTATAAAGTGAGGGTCATAACTGTAACCTACAGCATAGGTGGTTGTGAGGATCAAAGAAATATAGCTGTATTATATAATATAAATAATATGTAATAAATAATGTATGTTTAAATATATTAACTAACATACAATTAATATAAATATATTATACATAGTATATATACATACATTTACATACATATAAATATATAACTATAGAAATACATGATATTTATAAGTATATAGTTATATATGTATAAATATAATTATGTAATTATATATTTTATATATATTGCTTTGAGCACTGCCTGGCACATTCCAAATGTTAGATAAGTGTTATCTGTAATAATTTTCTCACCAGTGGAGGGGATGGTTCACCCCTTTGGATATTCCTGTTAAAATTAGGATAAGCTGCCTAGTTTTTTTTTTTTTTTTAACTTTTCTTGTGGAAAATTTTAAACATATGCAAAAGTAGAGGAAATAGCATAATGATCCCCAAACTCCATCACCCAGCTTCAACAATCATCAACTCAACTTGAGGCCAATCTCATTTCCTCTACAATCCCACACTCATTACCTCTACCCCCTACCCCCTGCGGCTGGATGATTTTTAAGCAAGTCCCAGCTATTTTATTGTTTCTTCTATCGACACTTCAGTATCTCTTAAAGAGATGAACCCTTTTCAAAACATGACCACACTCTGATCATATATATAAACATTAATAAGAACCCCTTAATATTATCAAATAGCCAGTAAAACCCTCACGCTTTTAAATCTCATCTCCCAAAGCAATCACCCCATTGCCTTCATCCCGGAGCCCTGGCTGAGACCACTCCTCAGTCGGCTTCTCTGCTTGCCCCGCTCCAGGTGCGGGACGCCGTGGCCGTGATCCGCTACTTGGTCTGGCTGGAGAAGAACGTGCCCAAAGGCACCGTGGACGAGTTTTCGGGGGCAGAGCAGCTGGAGAAGTTCCGAGGGTGAAGGACCACAGCCATCCTCTTCAGCTGGGCTTAGTGTGGGGGTGGGGGGTGGGGGTGGGGGCTGGGAGGGGGATTGGTCTCCTTACTTACGGAGGAGGGAAGACCTTCTTTGTATTTGAGGGCTTCTGTGGAACAAGGAGTAATAGGTTCTTGGGTGGTCGGGAAGCTGGGCAGGGGTGTTGGATGACGTTCACCAGCTCGCTGCAAGCGGGACAACTTGAAGGGCCACAACCCAACAGCGCCCCCTCGTGTCTGATTCAGGCATGGGCCAGTCTCCTGGGAGAGGCTAACTCAGGCGAGGTTGGCCCCTGGACCACTTGAGAGTATCAGGTTGAGGAGGGAGGTTCCCTGAGAGTCCACTTGGCCCAGGCCTTAGGCAGACCGTAGGTTTGAGGCACTGGGGCAGTTTTCCCATACAGGGAGCTAGGCTTCTTCCCTCTTGCTTTACTAAGACCTCACTGTGGGACAAAGGTCTTGGTTTCCCAACTTGTAAAATGGACGTAGAGGACCCTCACTTGCCCTTGTTAGAAACCCTGGGGCCCAGCCCAGTCCCTGAGCCCATTCATTGACCACTCCTGCCTTGTACTTTCCAGAGAAGAAGAGTTCTTCTCTGGATCCAGTTTCGAAACCATATCTGCTAGTGGCCTGAATGCTGCCTTGGCTCACTACAGGTACTTCAGGAGAAATAATTTTCTGGGGCTTTCTGGGGTACCTGAGTCCACATTTAAGCCTTGAGGCCTTCAGCATTGTAGGGGATGGGGGTGGGGAGTGGAACCCAGTCAGAGGTGGGGAATATCCTTTGAATTAAAAGACTCTAGTAATTACCCCACTTCCCCCAACCTCAGCCAAGAGGCTGGGACTTTGTGAGCACTCAGGGCAGAAGGACCTAGAAGGGAGACAAAGCTGTTGCTGGATTTTTTCCTTGGCTTCCTGTAAGTTATGTTTCCTAATTCTTAAAGCTCACAAGCACATGGGGAGAGAGGCCCATTCACTCAGCCAAGGCGGGCCCAAGAGGTAGGCTGGCCAGATGTTTGGCTCCATAGAAAACAGAAACCTGCAGGCCGGCCTGATGAAATTTGAGGGAGAGGGGGAATGTCAAGCTGACCGGATGCCTCAGCCTGGTGAGGGCAGAGCTGGGAGAGGGCAGTTGCCCTCCAAGGGCTGGCCTGGCCTATCCCAGAATTCCCTCCCCTGGCATCCCCAAGCCTTCAGCTGTCTTGGCCCAGCCCCTTGTTCCCACTAGAGAGTGACATGGTAGGAATTCCTCAGCCCTACCAGCTCCTGCTCTCAGCCCCACCCTCCCTTCCTGAGCCCTGGCTTCTTGGGGCTCTCTGCTCCTGGAGGCAGCAGGTCGTTAGATAAAGCAATGGACTGAGAATCTGGGTCCAGGCCCAGCCCCCTCATGCCTTTCCCTCGGGGCCTCCCCTCAGCCCCTTCTCTGCAGGCCTGTTTCTCCTGATATGAAAGGAGATGGCTGGGCTGGGTGCTGCCTAAGGCTCTCCCACATTCTGTGCTCTTTCCTATCCCCCCTCCCTGGGTACCAGGGCCTTGCCTGGGCAGGTGCGGGATGAACAGCTGTGTGCTGAGGACATTAGCAGCAGAAGCTCAATAGTCTCCCAGGACCCTTTGGGAAATAATGATGCCCCCAAAGGAGCTAGAAGGTCAGCCCCTAGGGGTAAGGGGGTTCCTCTGCTTTTGCTCAGGACCCCCACCCCAACCAGCTCAGGGTCAGGCGGCTCCTTTATCACCATCTCTCCCCTTCCCAGCCCAACCAAGGAGCTGCACCGCAAGCTATCTTCAGATGAGATGTATCTGCTGGATTCTGGGGGGCAATACTGGTATGTACTCCTTGCCCAGCCCTGGCCTGGCTGTCTCAGCTCAGGCGTCCCCCCCAAAGCTTTCCCTTCCTGGGCTTGGATCCTTCGTCTCAGAAAGGAGAGGCTTGGATTGAATGTGCCTGAGTGTCCTTGCCATTTTCACATGTGGGAGTCCCTGCACAGTGGGCAACAGACAGAGGCCAACATGGTGGCGCTGCCCACATGTGCTACCCTGTGAGAATCAGGAAAAGACTCTCCTTGTAAAATGCTTTTTAAGCCCGCACATTATTACACAGTCCAAACAGCCATGCTCAACTGCCCTGCCTGGCTGCACAAACACTGCACCCATATTCTCACACCCACTCATGGACACCATGGACACGGCCCGCGTGCCACCAGCACGATGCACACTCCTCAGCCCCCTGTCCCCCCACTGCACGGTGAGATGACCATGTCAAGGGGACTGGGGACAGGATCAGGCCTCCAAGAGCAGTAGGCAGGCGAGAGACACAACCTCAGGGGATGCCTGCAGCACAATTGGGACAGGGCACACCCATCAGCATGGGGATAGGTCTGTGCATAGATATCTGTGTATGTTCTTCTGACCACATGCATGACCACAGATAGGGTTATACAGAAGGACACTGTCTCCTGCTCCAGGACTCCACAATCTGTGCATCCATTTGTGTATGCTCACTGAAATTAGTACGTACCCATGCAGTGAACGGCATTCCTTTAGATGGGTTACCCTTGTACAGTGCATGACCTGAACACTCAGACATGACAGCCATGCAGACTAGGCTAAGCCCATTCCTTTCAAATATAGGACCAATAATTCACCCGGGAGCTGATCTGAAATGAGCTGGAAGATTTCCCCCTCTCATCTAGGGAGCAAGTGGAGTGTGGGAAGTTTAGACAGGAGGAAAGGAAGGGATGTGCTGAACTGATGAAAGAACAAGGAATAGTTTCCCATCCTCTATCCTGTGCTGAATGTGCTAATGACAAAGGCTCTTTGCTGGGCTCTGGGAGCCAGCCTGGCAGGCGCGCAGCCCAGCAGCCTTTGCAGTCTCCAGCGCGGCGCTGTGCGTGCTTGAGATGGCCGATGCACAAAGGGGAAGTGAATTTGTGGGGCGTTGCTGGATTGGGGCATGCTCGAGCGGGGTGAGGCCGGGGAAATGGTCACCTCACTTCCTCTTCTCTCCTTCTGAGGAAGTCGGCACGCCCTGTGACCTGCTCCCAAGGAAGAGTCCCTAGGGCCCTGGGACCATTACCCCATAACACCCCCTGGAGTGGCCACAGCGGCCAGCCTAGGGGAACGGCTGCAGGCGACTGTTTGGCTTCTGGCTTCAGGTCACTGGGACTCTGAGCAAATCCCTGGGGCAGATCCGTGTTTACAGTGGACAGAACTGTGCAGAGTTCGGTGCTTGCACCAGCCCTGGCCTCTCTGAGGCTCAGAGAGGGAGACGGCCTCATGGCTTCAGTTGCGTCATCTGTGAAATGGGGATAATAAAGTCAGGTCTGCCTCCCTTTCCAAGGAGCTGCAAAGTGTTCTGCAAACGGTCAATAAGTATATGAATGTGTGAGTGTTATGATCTCTCTGGATCTCAGTTTCCTCTTCTGTGAGAATGGGACAATCCTGTCCTGCTTCCCAGGAAGCCTGGAAGAGGCCTTGCTTTTAGAGCCAGGCTGGCCCAAGGAAACCCAGATTCACAAAACAGCCAAAATGGGTGGGGGTGAGGGTGGAGGATGTATGTGGGGAATCGGAATTATTAGACAACACGGTATTGTGATACCATGTGAACGTGATAGCTTTGCAGAGCCCCTTCCTGCTTAGACGCTGAGGATGGGAATTGCATGACAACAGCCATCTTGTTTCTGTCTGTCACCTCCCTCCCCGCCTCCTTCCCAGCCCTGCCCCTCAAACCCCCGTGGAAAGCACATGGGAAGCACATGGCCATGATCCTTACCCCAAGGTGCTCAGCAGAGCTGGACATGTTGATTGTCCTTCTCCACAGGGACGGGACAACAGACATCACCAGAACAGTCCACTGGGGCACCCCCTCTGCTTTCCAAAAGGTAAGCATTGGACCTGATTTCCCTACCCACGCTCACCCAAGGGGCACCCAAGCAATCACTCCACGAAGAGCCATTTGATTGTATGGAGGCTGATACTGAGGCCCGGGGAGGTTAAGTAGTTTGCCCAAGGTCACACAGCAAGGTTGTGCCAGAAAACCTAGTGTCCCTGATTACTCCCCAGAGATATTTCAGGCCCCCAACAGGGCCTCAGCCCAAGCTTATCATCTCATGTCAGTAGATCAGTGAACAAATATTTCTCTAGTGCTGTCTGTGGGCCTAGCCCTGTGCTCTGCAGAAAGGTGGAAGACAGGCATTCCATTCCAGGTGGAGAAAACTGACACCAGCCAAGTCTCAGAGGTGGAAGGGAAGAGGTGGAAGGTTTTCAGGAAGTAGCGAAGGCTGATCCACTTGGGGCTGAGGCGGGGACATGGTCTGTGTGCACTAGGGGGCATCTGTCTGAGGTGGAGAGCAGGGGACCCATTCATGCATTCAGCAAGCAGACCGTGGCTCAGACATTGTGCCAGAAAGAGAAAGAGAGAGAGAAAAAACAAACGCTGGTCAGGACTTAAGGAGCTTGCAGTTCAGCGGGTAGGTCCACTGCCCCAGACTGTCGGGCAAAGGATGACAAGCCTCTGTGTGTGTGTGTGTGTGTGTGTGTGGTGAAGGGGGTTTCACCACATTGCCACAGCGAGTGACCAGGAGAAGAGGCCACTGTCAGCCCACCTCTCTTCCCTCTTTCTACAAGGTAACAGGCCCAAAAGAGCAAGGCTGACCTGCCAGATAATCAGGCCTCATCCCAACCTTAAGAGAACTAATGTGAGATGGTGATAATGGCAGCAAAGGGCACTGAGCTCTATTTGAGCATTTAGTCTGTTGGGAGAATCTTACACGCATGAGTCTACCTACTCCTCCTCACCACCTTATGAGCTGGTACTGCGATTGCCCCATTACAGACGAGGACACGAGGCACAGAGCGGTTCAAGTCACTT
Organism: Camelus ferus; assembly: GCF_009834535.1. Taxonomy (NCBI): domain Eukaryota; kingdom Metazoa; phylum Chordata; class Mammalia; order Artiodactyla; family Camelidae; genus Camelus; species Camelus ferus. The sequence continues at coordinate 92,240,984 of NC_045732.1, read as the reverse complement.
GCCCAAGGTCTCAGTTTGTGAGTGGCAATGTCAGGATTCCAGCCCAGAGAGTTTACCTCCCAAACCCCTACTGTCACAGCCTCAACTCACCATCACCTACAAGCATCCCTGTGGACCAGCCAAAGGGATCTGAGTGGACCAAGCCCCAGCTTCGGGCAGGTCCTCCTCAGCCTCCTCCGGCTGTCTTCCAGAGCCTGGGTGACCACACACGCGTACGCGCCTCCCCTGCTTCATACCCCAGCCCAGGCCTGGGCCCACACACCTGTGTGCACACAGGCTGCGCAGCTGGAAACTCCCGGCTTCCTCCTCTCCCCATCAGGAGGTGTATACCCGTGTGTTGATAGGAAATATCGATCTGTCTAGACTTGTCTTCCCAGCTGCTACATCAGGTGAGTTTCAAAACCCAGGCTGGGCCCAGAGCCTTAGGCCCTGATGTCACTGCACCCAGACCCTGGGAGACCAGTGGGGCAAGGAATATATCATCATCCCATCCATTGTCTAGATAAAATCCAGCCCAGAGAAAGTGACTTGTCCAAGGTCACACAGAGGGTTAGTGGGAGAGCCAGGCCTTGAACCCAAGCCTGTCTCCTAATCTAACACAGCAGCTGGAGCCGGAGCTCAAGGGTGGGGGTGGTTAGCGTGGGCTGCAGCCATCATGGGAGGATTCCTGGAGGAGGCAGGTGTCTTGACAGATGGGGAGAAATTGGAGTAGAATCCTCAATCTAGGTAATGGGTACAATGTAGAACAGACTGGAGATAGGGCATGGTTACCTGCCTCTCAGGGGCCCCTTTCCTCAAGCACCATCCTAGTGGCTAGTCTAAAAAAAGAGAGCAGGAAGGGGCAAAGCCAACAGTCTAGGGTCCAGCCAACTGACCAGAAGCCATCTTTGTTCCAGGGCGAATGGTGGAGGCCTTTGCCCGTAGAGCCTTGTGGGATGTTGGGCTCAATTATGGTCACGGGACAGGCCACGGCATTGGCAACTTCCTGTGCGTGCACGAGTGTAGGTATCTCCTCAGCACTCCCCTGAGTTCCCCCTCTTATGAAAGAGGTGGAGCGTTTCACAGGTATGAAAACGACCGAGACCCACAGAGGTGCGGAGACCCACACAAGGTTAACCAGCTGGTGGGGCACTGGTGCTCCACAGGGTAAGTGAGAAATACTGGCATTCAGGAGGGCCCCAGAGACAGGAGTGGCAGGTCAAGGCCCAGTGGCTGACCGGTAGATTCCAGAGAAATAAAAGCCAGAGCCAACCTGGTTTGTCCCAGCCCCAGGTAGACAATAGTGTGGGGGACAAACGCTGCTAAAGATCCCCAGTTACCTGTTCTTCCCCGGAGCTGGCTAGTTTCCAAGCTGCTGAGCGCAGGAGAGCTGACACCATGCCTGCATCTCCCTTTCCAGGGCCAGTGGGATTCCAGTCCAACAACATTGCCATGGCCAAGGGCATGTTCACTTCCATCGGTAAGGTTCTCGGGCTCCTCCAGGACTGCGGTCTAGGGGACGCCAGCCTTCAGGGAGCACAACCCTGCAGAGGCCCACCCCGGCTCCACCACTGCACTCCCTCACCTCCCCAATCCCAAGCCCCTTCATCCCATACCCTCACTTTGCCTGTGGGATTCGGTTCTTAACTGTACATCCAAACTCCAGAGTCTCCAGTCAAGTGCTGAACAGGACAGTGGCACACAGGGATATGGAAGTGCCTCCAGGAGCCAAGTGGGAGCTTGAGTGTTCCCCGCTGGATTACAAAGGAGGCTGGAGGATCTGAGGCCTGGCAGGTTGACTCTGCATAGCTATTGAGCATCTGACAATTGGGGCAGGGGTCTGCCCAAGCCAACAGCAGGGGGGCAGCCGGGCCCTCCAGTCACTCCTCAGTTGGTACAGGAAACCTGGGCTTGGGACCTCCCCCTGCTTAATGTCACCAGCATCTCTTGGGTCTCCCAGAACCTGGTTACTATCAGGATGGAGAATTTGGGATCCGTATTGAAGATGTGGTACTCGTGGTAGAAGCACAGACCAAGGTAAAGTGCCACTGAGATGGGCTGGAAGTGTGGGCAGTGTGGCACTGACTTTGGGCTGCTGGGGACAAGGAAGATCAAAGGGGGAATGTAATGTGTGGGCATGAATTTATTTGGGGTCTTCCTTAGCTCCAGAAAAATTCCATAAACCAATTTCTTAAAACTTTTTGCACATTAGAATATTAGAATCATCTGGAGAGCTTTTTTTAAAAATGCCAATGCCCAGGTCCCACTCCAGACCAAATGAATCAGTACCCCTGCCCTAAATCACTGGTTCTCAATGCACATAATAATCACCAGGGGAGCTTGTTAAGTATAAAGATTCTATATAACAGCAACCAACAAGATAAAATATCTAGATACAAACTTAAAATGACTTACATGGATAAAATCTCTACTGAGGGAACATAAAGAAGATTTAAGTAAATGGTGTTCTCTGGAAATAAGCCTTGATATTATGAAGATGTCATTTCTCCCTAAATTAATCTATAAATTTGAGACAACCTCAGTCTCAACGCTAACTGGATGCTTTTGTAACTTCACAAGATGATAGTAAAGTTTATTTGTCAAAATAAACATGCAAAGATAGCTAGGTAGCTAGGATAATTCTAAAAAAGAAGAGCAATAAAGGAAACTAGCCCTTTCACATATTAGCACACACTACGAAGCTGCCATCACTAAGACAGTAAGACACCAGAGATGGGAGAGACAGATGGAACAGTGGAACAGAATAGTCCAGAAATAGACTCTCTGATTTCCATAAACAAGATGGGAATTTAGTTTACTATAAAGCTGGTGCTTTAGATCAGTAAAGAAGAGAGAGATTGTTTAATAAATGGGCAGAGGGACAAATGGCTAATTATTTGGATGGGGGGAATTAAACTTAAGAACCTCACTGTCACTAAAATTCCAAATGGATTGAGGTTTAAAGGTGAAACCACGAAAGAGCTAGAAGAAAACCTATATGACTTCGTTTATAATCCCAAGGTGGAAAAGGGTCTTTCTATGTAAGACCCAGAAGTCATGAGGAGAAAGATTGATAACTGACTCAATAACTAAAAAAAAATCTATACGGAAACAATACCATAAACAAAGTAAAAAAATGTATGGCAAGTAGAGCACGTATGTCAGAGAAGGGGTGAATTTCCATCTTTTCTCATAAGTTTTTAAAAATCAATAAGGCAAAAGAAGGGAAAATTTTTGAAATGGGCAAGACATAAAGAGGCAATTCACTGAGATCAACACCAATGGTCCATAAATGTGAAAAGATGCTCAGTGATACCCAGTGCTGGTGATATTTTGATGATACTCAGTGTCGGTGAGCTTGTGGGGAAACGGACACTCTCACACATTGCTGGGGGAAGTACAAATTGGTATAACCTTTCGGGAGGGCAGTGTGATAATATCTATCAAAATACATATTAAAAATGCCTGTACCTTTTGTCTCAGCATTCCCACTGCCAGATATATAACTTCTGGATATAGTCCCCAAAGGTCACCTCATCTAAAGATGTTTATATGATGATGTTGATTGTAGCATCATGGTAACAATTTAAAAAGCGGAAACAGCCTAACTATCCATCATTGTTTAAATAATCATCTGCATACTATGGACCCTTAAAAAGAATGAGGTGTACCTCTCTGTGCTAATATAGAGCACTCTCCTAGGTTTACTATGGTGGGGGGGGTGGCGGGGGAGAAGGTGCAGTAAAGTGTACAGGAGGATCCATTTTGCATGAATTTTTAAAATATATACATATATACTGTATATGCCAAATATGTTTTCAGGAAGGAAAGCAGGCAGGGAGGAGACTTTCCATTTCTGTTGGGTATCTTTTTGTAGTTCAGACTTTCTAAGCACAAACTTGCAAGAGCTCTCTGGGAGATGGGAATTGGGGGCTATTTTTTCCTTCTTTATACTCAGCTCCATAGATACATCAACGGATAGATACACAGCTAGAGATGTGGATAGATAGACAGAGATAGAGATAGGTAGATAGAGATGGAAATTAGATAGAAAGATATAAAAACCTAATACCTTAAAATTAATTAAATGTAAGTTCCCAGTCCTGCTCTAAAGAGTCTCACTCCAGTGGCCTGGGGGACAGACCCCGGAATCTACACATTTAACAAGCTTCCTAGGTGATGTGGATGCACACACTTTGAGAAATGCAAGCCTTAAACTTCAGAAATCAAGAGGGAAGCACCAAAGGCGGGTGGCTAAATGGTAGACTGGGGATGGGGGGTGGCTGAGGGCAGTGCGTGGGGCTCAGGCTTGACAAAGGCCAGTTCCCTGTGCCCAGGGCTTCTGGGTGGAGGGTTCCCTCCCTCTCTTCAGCCTAGCTCCTCCCCCTTGCTCACTCCCTGCTTTCCTGCCTTACCTGTGGCCCCCCAGTACCCAGGGACCTACCTGACCTTTGAAGTGGTGTCCTTGGTGCCCTATGACCGGAACCTCATCGATGTCAGCCTGCTGTCCCCCGAGCAGGTGAGCCACTGAGTGCCTTCTCCCTGGCCCAGGGCCTCTCTCGCCTCTTCTCCCCCTACCCCAAGGCCTTGACCCTTCCCCTCCCTCGGAAGGGTCCACACCAGTGACACCTATAGGCACACACTGGGGCGTCCCTCCCCTCCTCACCTGACCCCAGAGCTTCTAGAACTCTCCGGTCAGACCAGCCTGTCGAACCCCAGGTAGTGAACTCCTGGGGCATCTGAGACTTGGCCTCTGGACTGTCACCTCATGTCCTGAAACTAAAAGCAGTCCCTTCCTCTCTCTGGGCCTCAGTCCATTCTTCTGTGAAATGGGGATAATAATGCCTGCCCTACTCACTCTCATTCCTGGGCCTGAAATCCACTCCCACGCCCCACCCACCCCATGCACATCACTGCGACGTTAAACGGCCACCGTGGAGAAGTGCCTCTGAAGACCCCAGAGAATGCCTGTGGCCTGATGACAGCTGGGGACCTATGGGGACCAGTGGGGACCTGGGGCCTGGGGGCACTGGTTGGCACCAGGTCCTCACCTCTTGGCAGCTCGGCCTGGGGAGGCCCTCACCTCTCCCACCCTTTGCAGCTCCAGTACCTGAACCGCTACTACCAGACCATCCGCGAGAAGGTGGGCCCAGAGCTGCAGCGGCGCCAGCTGTCAGAGGAACTCTCCTGGCTGCAGCGACACACAGAGCCCCTGTCCGCCAGGGCTGCACCCGCCGCCTCCTGGGCCCCTCTGATGACAGTCTCCACTCTCGCCATCCTTGGCTGGAGTGTCTAGCGCCTCGAGACTACCCTCCTGACCCTCTGGCGCAGCTCCCCTCACCCCATACCACCCCCGCCTCAAGAGCCCCTGCTGATCCATTGCCTGGAAACCACTGCCCTCAGCCTCCTCCTCCAGGACCAAGCCCCTGGGGTGTGGGGCTTCTTGGTCCCAGGCAGGACCCTGCTCTGGGCTTAGACATTTCACCCTCAGCTCCCAACTCCCAGCCCCGGGACAGGAGAGCCAGCTAGTCCCTTTCCTCCTGTGAGCCCAGTAGATCGAACCTATGAGCTGGCAGAGCATGTTGCTCCCCTCACCTAAAAAAAGACCAATGCAGGGCAGTGCCCTCCCCGCCAGGGGCTCCATGCCCTGAGAGAGCCCCAAGCTACCACCACCTGCTGGATATAGCCAGACCCACGCCGGCTCCTGACTTACTGGTCTTCCTGCACCCTGGAGGCCGCCTCTGGCCACCCCCACTTGTCCTTGGCCCTACAGTGGCCTCTGGGCTGCAGCCCACAGGCTGAAGGAACAAGGGCTGCCTCCAGGCTCCCTGCTGTGCCTATAGAGGGAGAGGAAGGGCGGGTGGCTGAGTCCTCTGGCTGTGTTACCGCCACCCCAGGGTCAGGGAGATCAGCCAGGGAAGGGGCATGTACACCAGCCCCAGGGACATCCACATGTGAGCCCATCGCTCCTAAACCTTGGGGGGCTCCATGCCAATTGACAGCACAGGGAGCTAAGCCATAGGAATTTGGCCACGGGATAGGGAACCACTCTGGAATATGGCCCTAACCAAAATTGGGAACAGACTGATAGCTGTGTCCAATCACTATCCCAGACTTCCTGGCACGTGGGTACCTTTGAACTTTCCACAGTGAGCCACAGTGACAATGCTGTTGACTCCTCCAGCATCCTTGGATGACCTTTAACCTGTGTGGGCAGAATCTGGTTTCCCCATTTTACAGATAGAAGAACTGAACTCCAGAAGGAGTGGAACCTGTCCAAGGACACACTGTTTGGTTAGGACATGGTAGGGCCAGAATGGGTCAGCAGTCCAGCTCTTTTACCTTTGGCACCATGCAGAATCCCTTAGCCTACCTCTCAGCCCCTTCCAAGTTCACTGAGCCAGCTGCCGGGGGCAGGGGGAGGGTGGGGTAGAGTTTTCTCTGGCTAGCCCAGCGGTTAGCCACCTGGGCTCACATCCTGCTAAATGCTTGAAACAGCCTGGCAACAAAGCCTGGCAACAAAGCCTTCCTCTGGGTTTTGCATCGTCTGCTGTGCTGCCGGGGACTGCTGTTACCTGTGGCTTTTGTGGTGGGGGAGAAAGGGGAGGGGTGAGGTGGGGGTGGGGATGTGAGGCTCCCAGAAGCTCAGTTGGGGAGCACACGTGCTTGAGAATGTGCATGTGAGCATGCGTGCGTGTACGTGTATTCGTGTGCATGCCACGCCCAGCTAACCACCTCCTGTGCTAAAGGTCGTGTAGCCTTGTGGACGGTACAGAAGGGAGCCCCTTGCTGGGGGCTTGTCAAAGGTGGTCCCAGAAAGCACCAGAGGAGCACAGTCGGGGCAGGAGAGAACCAAGTCTCTGGGGCAGAGTACTGGGCAAAGACATCAGGCAGAGGAGTCCCCTAGGCGGTGACAGGTGAGGGTGACCTGTGACAGTTATCACTGCTGATGCTTGCACCCAAAGGCCCCAGTTCTGAGCCATGATGAGAGCCTGTAGCACCCCAACAGTGGGCCTCCCTTTGCTGAGTCATTTGCTCCCTCACAAGCTCACCCCATAAAGACAGCCACTAATAATATAATTAGTCATCATTGCCACCGTCGTCATCATCATCATCATAGTCACCATTCAGTGAGTGTTTAGTATGTACTAGGTACTGTGCTTTACATGCATTCTCTTAAAAATTTTTAATTTTATTGCAGTAAGAACATTGAACATGAGATCTACCCTCCTAAAATTTTAAGTGGACAGTAAGTACATTGTTGCATTTTCCCATTTCATCCCCACAACATCTGAGAAGATACTTCTATTGTTCCCGTTTTACAAGTCAGGAATGAAGCGAGGCTCATAGAGATTAACCAGCTTGCTCAAGGTCACTCGTCAAGGAAAGGAAAAAAAGCAGGGTTCATACCAGGCAAATGACTTCAGGATCCACTCTCTCAAAAAAGGGCAGGGGGTCTGGTTCTCGCCATTTTACAGATGAGAAAACAGGCTGAACCAGGATCACAGGGCTGACTTAGACAGCTGTGTTCTCCACACCAGCCTGCTTCCCCAGGGCCTGGCTGCCCAGGCCTTTACCTTTGACCCCTGACACTTGCTCCTGGGGTTCCCTAGGCAGCAGGAGAGCCTGGGTACCTGGCCAAGACCCACTCGCCAGTCTCAGCGCAGGGCAGCTCAAACGCCCCCACATTTTTCCTTTTAGTGCAAGACCCAGGGCTGCACCTCCTCTCCTCCCCACAATTTAACTGCCTCTTCCAATCCACCATTTTGGGACTGAGAACCCTGGCTCCAGAATCAGGGCTGCAAAGGGGGCCGCAGCCACCCCAGCACCTCCCTTCCTGGGCCTCAGAATACACTAAGCATCCTGCTTGAAGGGCTTCCCCACCCCCACCCTAACCCCCACCCCAACCCCCACCCCCATCAGGCAGGGAAGTGTTCAGGGCACACACAGCAGGGCTACTAACGCATGCAGAGCACTTGAGGCACCATTAGGAATCCAAGATACATAAATGCCCCCTTGGGCTCTGGTCCTTTGTTTTTATGCTGGAGAAGAGCACTTACTAAACCCCTCCTTGCCTGCTGATTGCCACTGTGGAGCAGGCCAACTTCCCTTTCCTAGGAGTTAGGATTCTAGAGTTCTAATCCCAGCTGTGGCAGCTGTGTGGCCTTGGTCACGTCACCACCCCCGCTCTGGTCTTCTGTTATCCCTTCTGCAAACTACCTGTACCATCTTCCTCATGAGGTTCTGGTGAGAGGCCCGGATGTGTCAGCGCTCTGTAAGCCAGGAAGCCACACAGACAAGAGATAAAAATGCTGCTATCTACCGAGCGTGAGTTCAACTCTTGCCTCACCATTGGAGGGAGGTAAGGAAAAGGTTTGGGACACAATTTTACATATAAATTGTAAAAACTAGATGGGCTTTTGAGCAGGAATCTAATTTGTATTTTCCCAGCTCTGCTCCCCGGAGCCTGAGGTTCCAAAGAAATGCCACAAGGCAAAGCAGAGCCCTAGTACACCTGAAACTGACACAACACTGTCAATCAACTAGTCTTCAATTTGAAAAAAAAAAAGCAGGCAGATGGGCTTCCTGTAAAATTGTATCGGAAGTAATTGCAGGGCCACCTTCTTGGTGATTGACCTGTGCCATTGCGCAAGGCCTCGTGCTTAAAAGGGCCCACTCTTTATGTAATGTTCTGATGTCACTGTCCTGGAATCCTTAAGAATTTTTTTAACAAGGGGCCCCACAAATTCCGTAGCAAGTCCTGCTTAGGAGCCCAATGACCAAATAAACAAAGAGCAGGTTCGATACCTTCCGTGTCCAGATGGGGAAACTACAACAGCAGCCCAGAAAAAGGAAGGGAACTGCCCAAGGTCACGCTGCCCTTTGGGGCCACAGTTGGGATGAGGTCCCCAGCATCCTGACTCAGCTCTGGGCTGGCTCCTCTCACTGGCTCTCAGTGTGCCTCTGTCATTCCCTTACTGCTGCTAACGAGCAAGCTGAGGCCCGAGGAGACCTGTTTGAGGTCACACAGCTGTGACAACAGTGGTGATGATGGGACTGAGCTACATTTTTTTACACTTTAAATCCTCTTTGGAATAGAAAAGAGCCTGCTTAGATGACACATGCACACACACACAAAGAGTCTAAATGGTTCATTTTCAAAATTACAACTAAGTCAGTCCTCTCTCATTTGCCCGCCAGCTGCTCCAGCTGTTCGTGGGCTGGGGCCACAGAAGGGGCGGGGCTGGCTACTCTTCAGCCAGCTAAACCACGTCAGCAGTGAATTTTACCAACTCGCTGGGCACTTCCTCAAATCAGTGGCTGGGCACTCTTGGCGCAAAAAAAAAAAAAAGAAAAAAGAAATATGAAAGATTCAATAGCTACAGTTTCCTCTCTGTCCATCTCTGTCCTCCAGGGTTCTCTCAGCTGGAAGTGGGAGGCGCTCCCCAGCCCCGCCCAGCCAACCCTTGCCCTGAGGCTGGCCCATCTCCTCACTTCCTTGTTTCTTTATGAAACAGGAACTGAGCAAGCAGCTCAAATGAGGTAGGATGGGTGGTTGAGAAAGCCCCAATGGTCCACAGCAAGGCCATGAAACTGAAAAGCTAATTTCCCTCCCAGTGGTCCTGAGTAGTCCTAGGCACCCTTACTTGTCACACCTCCTGTGTTCCAGAATAGCTTGGACTGAGGGACCCAGCCCTTGACAAGGTGGAGACACAGGATATGGGCCCTAGGGTCATGTAGCAGGGATTCAATTGGGGCCCAGATGAGATGTAGAAGCAGGTGCCAAGGCAAGAGGAGAAACTCCAGATGGAGCCTGGAGTGAAATGACGTGGGGTCACCCACCAGGTACCAAACTTTACATGAGCTTCCACTGGGCTGAGAGCGCTCTCTATACATGTCATCTGGGTAATGCTGGTTACACTTAATCACACATGCACACACACACGCAGATGTGCATGCGCACACACAAACACCACACTCCCCCCCACCCCCGCAAGGCCCACATTATCATTGTTACTGTCTTCACTAGAGCTCACTCCCCAAGGTCACTTGCCCGAGGTCATGTAGCCAGTAGGTGATGTATGGCAATTTGGATCCAGTTCCACCTGACTCCATTTCTAGGGGATGTTCTTCTGCTCCCCCTCTTCCCTAGAGCCCTAGACACTTGTCCCCATGGACTGCTCAGTGACTTTTGTTCTTGTAACCTTGGACAGATTCCTAGGCAAAGCAGCCCAGTCTCTCCGTCTCCCATAGAAAGGCTCTCCAGTGACTCGTGAGTGTTTTTATCTGAACACCAAAGCCCAGCCTCCTCTTCTGATGGTAATTGCCACAGCTGCCTGCAGGTGTTTTTTGTTTTTAAACCAAGACCTCAAAACGAATTCAGAAATTCAGAGATGACTGTCTTTCCCTTCCATCAGCCTCTGGGCTCCCCAGCGTTCCTTGAGCTGCAAGCTTGGTGGGTACTGTCTATGTCCATGAGGAAAGGATGCTTCCTGCCCAGGCCCCTCGCCCTCTTCTGCCCTCCTCCCACCTGCACATTTGCTCTCCTCACCCTACCAGCTTAAAATGACCGCCATGAAATCTGATAATGGGTCAGGCTACCAAGGTGGACTTCACCTTGGAAATGCCCAGGTATTTCCAAGGGACAATGTGGTCTCTGCTTGAACATTTCTCAAGACAGGAAGATCACTACTTTTCAGGGCCGAGCTAGTACCATCTGTATATTAACAATGTCTTCCTTGGACTGAACCCAAATCTCCCATTTATCTGTTCCCCATCATTCCTGGCCACCCAGAATACATCTCCCTCCTCTATACAACAGCTGTTTGAAGTCCACTTGCTTCCCCATCCCAACCCTCTAAGCCAGATATGACTGGTGTTGAGTACTGCCCAGGTTGACTAGGGCTCCCCTATAGATCACCCCCATTGAAACAACCTAACTATCCAGCTTTTATGCCTATGGTGCCACTTCCAGACGCCCTCCCCATCCTCTTCACTCCCCTCTGCTTCAAGGTGGCCCTGTGGCACCTCAGCCAGCATAGGGTGTCAATTCTCTCACCTCCTAGTTCAGGAACTCTGCATCAGAGGCACTTGAGCCACTGTGGTTAATAGTACAGGCCCTGAACCCAGACCAAGCCTGTGTTTAAAACTCAGCTCCCGCCCCTTCCTAGCTGTGTCGTCTTACAGTTTGCTGAACCCCTCTGAGCCTCGGCTTCCTCCCTGGAAAATAAGGATAACAGCAGTGCCTGCCTCATAGGGTTGTTGTAAGGCCCACCAGCATCTGCCCTGTAGTGTTATTATTTTCAACTGGATGCAGGTGGCAGGGAGAAGTGAGAAGAATCATTTGGGAAATTTTTCCAAATTTAGGTATTGCTTATCCAAACTCTTACGCGCTCTCTCAAATCAGGATTGTACCCATTCAGAGAGTGAAGGATGCTTTCCTACATGTCTGGGTCCCAACTGCCCAAAATATCCCACCCATGATCATCTGCCAAATTGGAATCTCTGGGGGCAGGTACAGATGCGGAGTGAGTTGCTCTATGTGAATGCAGGCTACAGTGATGACCTTTGTATATTTAGCAGCCCTGTGGCTGCCCTCTGAGGGTTCACCCAGATCTATCAGTAGAACACCCCCCCGCCCCCACTCCCACCCCCACCCCCCCGCTACCCTGCAACACACACACACATACACACATGCACACGCACACGCACGCACACACTCTCTCTCTCTCCCCACAATATTGCTGCTAAATCAAGGCTCTCCTGCCCTACATTTATACTGGATACATCTTCGCCATAATAATCCCAATTTAAATTACTCACTTATGGGGAGGGGGGAGGATTAAATAATGTTTTTGAAGTGACTAATGTAAGCTCTTGGCAAAGAACAAGTGCTGGGCAGGTGTAAACTTGCTGCCCCATCTAGGATGTAAGCTCCCAGGTGCAAGGGACCTTGACAGCTATTCATCTTGCATCTCCTCAGAGTGCCTGGCACAAGGCTGCCCAGAGAGCTCTGAGGTCCTGTTTGCCAGCCCATTATCAAGTTTGAGGTGGCCTTGTTCACAGAACTACTGACCTGGATCACTTCTTTAGCTAAGGGCTTTGTGTACCTGCAATGTAACCTATGAAATGCAAGTATGTTGCCTGGAAGGGAAACCTATTAAAGTGTTTAGGGCCCATTAGCCAGCTGGAGCCTGACCTAATGGGCTGGGGCCAGGGCAATCTGCTGGGAGAGAAAAGTTGGGGGAAGGCAAGTCTGGATGGGGGAGCCCTGGACCCCCAGAGCGGGGACTGCCTACCAGAAGAGACAGATCTGAAGAGGAGCCAGAAGGGCCAGAGCTCAAAACACCTGCTCCCTTCGGTCCTGGGGGCTGGTCGTCTCGTCTCTCCGTGCTTCTCTCGAGGTCCCCCCACCCCACCCCACCCCCATCCTCACCCCCAGCCCCCACCCCGCTGCCTGTTCCCAGGCCTCGGCGAGGCTGTCGCGTCCGCCCAGCGCTGGGGTTAGGTGGCTGCCTTTGAAGACTCTGCGGTTAGTGTGTGAGCTCGGCTCGCTGCCGGGGCTGCGCAAACAGGAAGCCGGCACATCCTGCGCGGGCCCGGGACATGCCGTCGCGGCGCAGGCCGGGAAAGTTCTGCCAGCGGCTGTCCCCACCCTCACCCAGGCCGCTCCGGCCGTCGGAGCCCCTGCAGCCGCGCCCCGCACCCAGCGCCCCCCATCGCGCCCGCCACCGAGGGCCCGCAGGGTCCCTCACACCGCGCTGCGCAGCCGCGGGCAGTTTCCGCGCCCGCGCTCGGGGCAGCCTGGGAGGGGCTTTCAGGCTGGAAAGCGCAGGCCGGGGAGGAGGGGAGTGGCGGGAGGGAAGCGTGCTGGGGGCGCCGATCTTTTGGAGGGTCGGCCTGGCAGGCTGAGTAGGACAAAGCCAAAGAAGTACGGTTTCAGCTTGGGGGAGAAGGACTTTGTCTCTCCTGAGCTCACCCGGACCGATGAATGGTGGGAGGGCGTAGGGCAGGCTGGAGAATAAGGGTGGAGGAAGTCACAAGAACATCTTGGGAAAGGGGAGGGCCAGCCTCTGATTTCACAAGTGCCCCAGAATGGAAAGCCTTAAAAAGATGCACACCTTTTACCCCCAGGATTCCCTTTTTGGAAATTTAGCCTAAGAAAAAATTCATGACTGTGAATTTTTACCTTAAGGATGTACCATGAAGAGTGAAAAATCAGCCAATCTAAGCTCATCTGCAGGGGCCTGGTGAAATAATCATGGTGCATTTATACAGTGGGCTGCTGGGGGGTGCATTACAAATCATGTAATAGAAGCACATTTCACGGCATGAAAAAATCTTTTTTAATTGAGGTGTAGTATGAGAAAATCTTGATACTGTGTTCAATTTGACAAGCAGATACAAATGCAGTGTGTGAAGTATGACTTTTTTAATTTTTAAAAATTTAAAGACAGGGTCATTTAGGTATAACTGAGCTACAATAAACTGCACATTTTTAAAGCATACCATTTGTTGAGTTTACATATGTACACACTGATGAAACCATCACCACAACCAAGGTTGTAAACGATCCATCACTCCCCAAAGTGTCCTGGTGCCTCTCCTGATCTCTCTCTCCCCGTCCCCCTGAACCATTGATCTACTTTCTGTGCAAATCATGCTTCGGGGAGAGAGAGGTTAAATGCTCAAAAACAGAAAAGAATATTCATTCAAATAGTGTAGAAGATAATTATGGAGAATTATGGAATTTTCTTATTTTTGTTTATCCGTGTTTTCTAAATTGTATATGATGAATATGAATTGCTTTTGTAATAAGAATAAGTCATTAAAGTTATTAAAATATCTGCCACAGATAACCCACAAAGTGAGCATTCTAAACTTAGCACAAAGACATTCTAGAAATGCCTGCTGCACAGGACATTTGCTGGTGGTGTTGAGTCGCTTGCAATTGCTTTTTTTTTTTTCATGGTGATGGCTGTGGTGGTGATAAATATAAGTGATGACGGCCAAGGGATGTTGATTCTAGGTGTGACTGCTTTGGTGAGGATGGCTGTAGGTGTGCCAGTGACAGTGGGGATCACAGCTTCAGGGTGATGACCGAGAGAAGATGGCTCTAGGGGTTATGGTTGTAGGGGTGAGGGCATCAGTGGGGATGACTGACTATAGCAATAATGTCTGTAAGGGTGACAGCTCTGAGGATGATAGCTGCACAAGTGATAGTGGCAGTGGCGAGGCAGATTGAGGCAGATGGCTGAGGGCTGTTTTAGCAATGATGTCTGTAGTGGTGCTAACGGCTGTGGGATGACTGCAGGGACGACAGCTGAAAGGTGTTGGCTGCAGGGATGCCTGTAGGATGATGGCTGTAGGGGGTAAGAGTGTCCTGCAGGTGACTGGCTGTAACATCCATAAGTGTAACAGTGGAGAGGACGATGGTTGTAACAATGAGAGCCGCAGTGAAAATTACTGTAGGCATGATGGCTGAGGGTGTCGGCTGTAGGGATGGTTGCTCTAGCACTGATGGCTGTAGGTGTGCCGACAGCAGTGGAGATGACTTCAGGGGTGCTGGCTGTAAGGTGATGGCTGTAGCTAGGAGTGATGGTTATGGGGGGATGGTAGAGGTAGTGACGGCAGTGATGACCTTGGTGTTGCCAGGAGACCAGGAGCACTGGCCCAACAAGCAGAGAGATGGTCCCACTTTTGGTTTCTGGATTATGATCAGTGAGACAAAGGGCTTGAGTAGGCCACATCATGTCAGGCTGATTGGCTGAAGGACCAGTGATGGTTGCCATGAGATGGCAGGGTAGGGACTTTTCTCTGCTTGTTCAACCCAAGAGCCGTCTGCATCAGAATCTCTGGAGACTGAAGCTGGGACTTCCTTCCTCCCTAGGGGCCAGCAGGGGCTGCGATTGCTGTAAGAGCAGGTCACGTGACAGGGCTTCCTGTATGCCACTGCCGCCTGGTGTCCATGGCCCGCACCCCCAAGCTGCCACTGCAGCAGTCAGAGTGGCAGCCAGAGGCTCAGTCCATGCCGTGCCTCCTGGACGGTGCTGGTGAGGCTGAGCAAGAGGCCTCCGCATCTCAACACCTACAAGAGCAGGGACGGAGTATCACCAGTGTAGAGGACCATGTTGCGCCGTAAGCCCTCCAACGCCGGTGAGAAGGAGCCCACTCAGAAGAAAAAGGTGAGGAGCATCTTTGGGAACTGATTGCTTCCTTCCCTCTGCTCTTTCAACCCATCTTCTCCAGGGCTCACAGAAATTGGAAGAGCCAAAGGCCATATGTTTAGTCTCTAGACAAGGGCCATTCTCCCAAGGGCAATGGGACATGGGCCCAGAGGTTACTAGAGTAACAGAAGTACAGAAGAGAGTTACAAAATTCTGAGAAACAGAGTTACAGATACAGTCTTAGAAGTCTAGAGTTGTAGAATTCAACCCTGCGATGCTGTAAGACAGAAACCTAAAATTCAGGACCAGAATCTTAGAGTTCGAGAATCATAAAATACCATTCTCAAGTTGAATCTTAAGACTGTACTTAATTCTCTCTCCCCTACACCGGTCCCGCCACTGCTTCTGCCTGAGCCTGCCTCTCAGGGGCCATCTTACTCAAAGGGCTCCGCTGGGCCACTCAGCTAGGAGCCATGATGCTCCCAGGGCCCCTGCCCTTTGGCCGTAGCCCAGGCTTTGCCCACTTGCTTCAACTCTGTTGTAGCTCCCGGGGCCCACAAGAGAGGGGGCTAACCTGGAGATGGGGCCCCACACAATTTGTAGACTCAGGGAAAGGGCCTCCAAACCTACAATGAGACGCAGGGGGCGTACAGCTTCGTCCCAGGAGGGGAAAAATTATTTGTGAAGGATGAGAAATGAAGCTGGTGAGAAGGGGAGTAGGAGTGAAGGCTAATGAAGAAAAAATTCTGTGGGGGGATTTTAAAGGCCAGGAAGAAAAGCAGCCGCTATAGGCAGCTGAGGTGTTCATCTTCCTGGAGCTATGAGGCCAGACTAGAAGATTCCTTGAAGGCTCTGCCCACACCTAGGTTTCTCTAGTTGGATTTGAGGATTTCTAGACTTAATTCTTTGATTCGACTGTAAGAATCCCCCAGGTAATCAGCCAGTACATGCTGCGCATCCAGCAGGATCCAAGGACCATTCCAAAGTAGACCTGAACCAGGTCCCAGAGGCCGAGCATAGCCATGGGTCAAGGTCTGGGGCCTCCAGGCCCTCACTGTGTCCTGCTGGTTTCCCCTGGAGCCCAGCCCAGGTGCTTCATGGGGGAGCCCCTTTGTCGGGGGAGCAGCCCCCAGGCAGAGACTGAGCCAGCTAAGTTGCTGAGCCTCAGGGCACTGGGGTGTGCATCCTGCCCCATCTCAGGTCCTGGGGTGGCTGCCACTTCCGGCTATACTCTCTGCACCCCAATGGCTTCGCTAAGGTTGCAGTGGAGGTGGGCGGGTGGGAAAGAGATTTATGATTCTTCACACCAGCTCTGTCACCCCTGTCCAAGCTCCGTGCGGTGCTAGCCCCAGCAGACTTGCCATTGGCTGCCCCTCCTTGGCGAGCGGGTCCATTTCCCCTTGCTCTCCGGCTGCTGGGGGTGGGAAGCAGAGACCGCTCTAGACCTTGCTGGGCCCCAAACCACAGGGGAGCTGAACTGGAGGAAAGAGGCTGTGAAAGAGCTGACACTGGGACCCTGGGTCACCTCAGGTGGAGGTGCTCGGTGGCTCACAGAAGCCAGAAGTCCCATCTTCTTTCCCGACTTCCATTATCCAGATTCTGTGTCTGGTGACTGGGCCTCCGGGATTTTCCCCTGGTCTCTCCCAGGAGAGTCAAGGCCCTGGTAGCCCTCTGAGGGCCATGTCCTCCCGGGGAGTGCTGTCCAGGCCAACCCCACCTCACCCCTGCAGAACCTGGACTGGCCTCCAGAGCCACTCTCCAAGGCTTATCCCCATGGAAGTGTCCTTAGAAAAGACAACTTTTCAGAAGGTGGAGACAGCATCTTCCCCGGGCCTGGAGGCAGAGGCCAGGCTCCAGCACTGTGACTTGGGCAAGTCCCTTCCCCTCAGAGGCCAAGGCGACGTGGTGGAGGGGAAAGCCTCCCTCTCCTGCCCCAGTCCTCCCCTCAGGCCGACCAAGTAGAGATGTGCTGGGCACGGGACAAGAAGGTGGAGTTGGAATCCTACCAGATTCCAGCTGTAGGACCTTGGACAGTTCACTAACCTTCCTTGGGCCTCAGTTTCCTCACCTCGGAAGAGGGGAATCGTTACTGATTTGCCCACCCCAGGAGGGTGTAGGGATTGCCTGGAACAATAAATGTCAGCACACTCTGTCGCATGTGTGCATGTGCACACGAGGGGGTGATGGTGCAGGTGTGGGTGAAGGCAGGGAGGACACCGCAAAGAATGAACCTTGGTCGCAGCCCTGAAGTGGAGAAAACAGGACTTACTAGCCCATCAGGTCCCAAGCACTGTTCTGTGCACTCTACCCACCTCGTAGCTTGTCGGCTCTTCACGACAATCTTGTGAGGTAGGGGCAGGCATTGTCTTTATTTTATGCCTGAGGCTCAGGGAGGTGAAGGACTTTCCCAAGGTCACACAGCTAGTAAGCTGCAGAGCAGGGATCCAAGCCAAGATTTGTCAGTGTCCAGAGTCTTAACCCCTTCTCCCTCTATTCTCTTGTCTCCCTACTGATCTCAGAAGCACTAGAAGAGTCTGATAAGCATAAAAGACTCAACCTATCAGCAGGAGGGCTCTGCAGGGCCGACCCAGATGGCTATGGAATGAGTGACCTTCCAGGCAACAGAGTCGGGAACAGACCCTCCAAGATGGTAGGGTCAGGATGTGGCACCTACTGTGCATCAGGAAGGACTAGGGAGACCCCCAGGCTGGGGGGCATACCCTTTGGTTGCCTTTTGGAGACTTTCACCTCCATCAAGGTATCTCTGCACTCCCTCATTATCTGTTGAAGTGTAGGAAGTGGAAAGGGGTTTTTCCTGGAACCTGCCTCCCCTAAGGATGGTCCTGCCACACCACACCCCTACTTTTTGACTATACCCCAGACCTCACACCAGTGGAAGTGCAGAGGAATCGTTTCATTCAAATGCTCGACTGTCCCCTCCCTCCAGTCTCCCCCTGCCCCTTTCTTCCCCAATCCCAAAACACTACTTCCCTTGGGGTTCCCTTCCTACAGCACCCCTCTGGCATGACGCCCCCCTCTACCAGCATGCACTTCACATTTCCACTGGCTCCTCACTGCACACAGACTAATGCCCAAGTTCATTGACAAAGCTGGCAAGGGCCTTCCACGGCCTTTTCTGCTCCACCTCCCACCCCACACACTGGCGTACCCACCATCCCAACACCACGTTTTGAACATCCCTAACTCTCGCTCTCTATCAAACTTTTCCCAGATCCACCTGGAGAAATCCTGTCTCTCCTGCACACCCCAGCTCAAATGTACCTCCTCTTCCACGAAGCCTTCCCAAGCCCTTCTGCCTCCATGTTCCCACCTGATCTCCTGGTAGCTCCTTCCAAATAACATGCGCAGTCGCCATTGCCCTCAATCCACTTCTATACTGGTGGATGACTTCATGAGCTCTGAGCATAGCAACAAGCACAGGCTTCCAGAGTCACAGACATGGGTTCAAACTGTTGCTCGTCCCACTGCCAGCTGAGTGACTCTGCCTAGGTCATTTCATTTCTCTGAATCTCAGTCTCCTCTGCTGGGAAGTGAGGATGTAAGACATGGCTGTGGTGAGGCTGAAGTGAGCTGGCACACATGAAGTGCTTGGCAGGGTGCTGGGCACAGGGGAGGTGTTTAATCCCTCCTTACTGGATTCTCACACATGCACCTGCAAGCGCCCAGAGCCCAGAGGGTTCTCGGTGTACGACTGGTACGCTGAAGGAGCTGAGAGGGTCGCTGCAGAGACACCTGGGGAAAGCCAGGAAAGCCGAGCTTGCTTAGGAAGCAAGGAAAGAAGATGCCAGTGGGGGCAGTGTGAGACTCTGAGGAGGGTAATCAAGGAGGGTTTCCTGCAGGGGGCGGTGCCTTTAAAACTGGATTTGAAAAACCTTTTTATTGAAGTCTAATATCCATCCAAAGAAGTGCATCAATCATAAATGTAGCACGCAATGAATTTCTATAAAGTGAGTATCCCCATGTAGGTAGCACTGAGATCGAACAGAGTACTTCCAGCCCTCCAGAAGCTTCCCTCATGCCCCTGCCAGTCACAGCATGCCCCCTTTCCCCAAGAGCAACCGCTGTCCTGACTTCCAACAGCTGGATTACTTCCGCTGGATTTTGAACTTTCCACACAAGGAACCATATAATATACCCTGGTGGCTGGTCCCTTCTGCCCCACAGCGTATCTGTGCGACTCATCATATTGTTGGGGAGAGCTGCACGAAGCTCACCGCCATGTGCTATTCCCTTGTGTGACTCTGTCACAATTCACAGATCCACTCTTCAGTTGATGGGCATTTGCGTTGTTTCCAGTTAAAGTGGATTCTGAAGGAGAGGAGAAACTACGGTTGACTGAGAGAAGGGCGGATTGTTCCAGGTGGGCATGCCCTTGGTAAGAGCCTGGAGGTGGGTCGTAGGGAAGGCTAAGCATGCCCGGACAGGCCATGAGCGCCTGCTGTGTCAGGCACTCGGCCCTCTCAGCCTCACAACATCCCAATCAAGTGGGTGCTGTGGTCTTCATTTCACCCACTGGGAAACAGAAGCCCAGAGAAGCTGAGGAACACACCCAGCTTTACACAGCCTGTCAATGGCAGAACCACGATGTGAACTTTTTCTTTAATTGACATATAAAAAAATTTAATTGACATATAGTTGAATTACACTGTGGTGTTAATTTCTGGTGTTCAGCACAGTGATTCGGTTGTACATAAGATGCAAACTCTTGCCGGCCAAAGCCAAGTAAAGAGACTGAGGTTTGGCGAGGTTATTAACTCACCGATGGCCACACATCCCAGAGATGAACTCAGCAATGTCAGGAAAGTAGTTCTTTGTGAGAGGCGTGTATACTCCGCTTAGACATGAAAAAGGGGCCAACAGTATATGGTATACCTTCCGCCCTGGTCAGGATCCCAAGGAAGGCGTCACCCTAAAGGGAGGCCAGGCAAAAAATCCAAAAGGGCTCAAAGATTCCACTCATACCTGAGTGATGGGGTCACTTCAGGCTCACCAAAAGGCATTCAGGATATTTGGGGCTGCTCCTGCCTTTAGAGGTGGGTGGCAAGGCAACCACCCCACCCCCTGCCAGCTGGCCCTCACCCTTAGTCCCCCAAAGAACTTGTCTAGTCCTTTCCATGTCCCTGGGCTGAGGAGCAGCTGGCCAGGCACAAGTCCCAGCACCACCCCTATGGCCCTTTTAGATTGTTTTCTCCCGTTTTGAGCTAAAGCTGAGACAGAGGGACCCTGATACAAGGTCCCAGGGGCCAAAGGCCCCCCTTCCCAGCCCCCCAACTGTAGATTAATGACAGGAAAAGGAAAGAACTGCAATTAGAGGGCAGCCTGGAGGTGAGTTTACTCTTCCCTAACAAAGCCCACTTCCGGCCTCACGCCTGCTCTGCGGTTGGCTTTCCAGGCTCCCCAGTCCCTAGGGCTTCAGGGGCGACTCTCAGCCTCCTGGTCTGCAGACCAGACTCAGGCTTGGTGGAGGGAAGGCCACAATAGGCCCCACTTGCCTAAAAATAGCAGGCCAGCCTGCCCTCCTTGGGCCCAGGCCAGCCTGGTGCCCACCCTCTCTCCCTGTTCCCTCTTTTCCAGGCAATAAGAGAAGGAAGTTATCCAGGCAGCTGCATCCTAGCCATACAAGAGGAGGAAATGAATGGAAAGTGGAGGAGAGAAGGGGAAAGCAAGGGAGAGAAAGAGGAAAGAACAGTGGGCAGGGAAAACCAGGGGATGAGGATGGAGGAGATGCGTGGGAATGGGAGAAGTCACCCCCCAGCCATGCTTTCTCACCCCTGCTCCCACTCAGCCCCCTTCCCAGCTCCCCCACATCATGCAGAAGAGGCTTTCTCCCTGAGGCTGCAGGTGCCTCACCCAGGAGGCCTTCATGGTGGTGGGTCTGCTTGGCCTGACCACGGACCTAGTTTCTGGTCAGCTGGCTTGCTGTGACCTCTAAGAAGGTGTGGCCGTTGACCCGATTGCTGACTTGCTTTTGGTCAAGACCCATCAAGAGAACTAGTCTTTGCAGTCCCCAGGCCCTGGCGGAGGTGGGGGGACGGCGGGGGTGGGCAGGTGATACTGCCCCTGCCCTGGGGAATTGTCACTGGACTCCCCCCCCCCCCCTTTCGTAGGAAAGAGGATGTGAAACTTTAAGCTTTGTGTGGGTTTGGGGCTTCGGTTCCTCAAGCCCTTATCTCTGATGTCTGCAGCCGATCCCGCTCTATCTGTCTGGCCATCTGTGAACCCTGGTTCCTGTGTGTATCTCTGGTCTTGATTGTTGATCCTGATTCGGGCTCAGCCTCCACTTCTTGTGTCTAAAGTCTGCCCTCCTTACCTGGCCCCGGTTTCTGCTGCTATCTTGGCATGTGCATGCATATTCAGTTAAGAAAGCTCATTTCCTGAAAACAGTCTCATCCGCACTGTCAACTGAAAAAAAAAAAAGCATGACCTCAAAGTTGAGAATTATGTTTTATGTTTTATTCTGCGGACTTTCTGAGACTTCAAACCCAGGAGGGAGGAGCCAGGATACCTAGCAGTTTTGCAACAGAAACCAGGTAGCCAGAACATCAAAAGATTACTGTTAAAGGAAACTAGACATTACAAGTTAAAGAATTTAGCACTTTTTTGTGTATGGGAAGATACAGGAGTCTGGGCTCATTGAAATCATTCCTTTGATATGCACCTTAGCTGTCTAGGGCCAGTATCCTGTTCCTTTCCATCCTGAGTCCCCTCAGGGTACACCGTTGGGGGTGGCTGCAGTGGCGGAGGGCTTGGCCTCCTGTTTGTCTTCATCCTGAGCTCCCTCAGGCTCACCATCAGGTCGGTGGTAGTGGCTGATGGAGCATCCTTTGTTTGCTGATAACGGCAGGCAATGTTTTTCATTCCCAGCACAAACAATAGCTCTGGCCTAAAAGTCTGAATACTGGCACATGTCATCAATGCCCAGCTCATCGCATTACGACTAAGGTTAAAAGCAGAGATGAAGAGAGAGAACATGGTAGCTTTCTTTTACTATGTTAAGCCCAGTCATTTGTGTCCCAAGTCTGTGGGCACCTTCTCTGAATAAGTTTCTACTGTGGCTTTCCAGAAAGTGTAATGCCTGGTCGTAATGCCAGGTCTGGGGGTTCTCTTGCTCTTCTTGGGACACAGGCTGGAGGCCCCAGTGTGTTTGCTGCGATCACTGTCACAGGAAACCAGGCTAGGGGAAGGCTTAGGGCCTGGAAGCCAGGCTGCGGCGTTTGGGATTTACTCTGCTGTATTAAAACAGGGGACGCTGTTGTATGTGCTGCTGTGTGTTTCTAGTAGGACACATGCGTTTTCTCAGACTCATTGAGTCTTTCACTACAGGGTTCTGGGGACCAAACCTCAGGCACTGATGGAAATGTGGGCTTAATCTGAGGCCTGAGTGGGGCTGAGGCTCTCAGGCCACTTGCTGTGTGGTCAGCACGAGGCAAGTTCACAGCTAAAGAACAGGAGGAAGCCAGGTAGCCAGGAGGACGTCTTGCAGCTTCACCTGCTTAGCCCTGGGCCCTCAGGGCAGCCGTGACCTTGCCCAGCCCTGGGGTAGGGGCGGTGTGTTGGAGCGGGAACCTTGCTCCTCACTCCATTTTAGCGCCACTGATGTCGACACCCCGCTTCTTCCAGCTCTCGCTTCAGCGATCCAGCAGCTTCAAGGATTTTGCCAAATCCAAACCCAGCTCCCCTGTGGTGAGCGAGAAGGAGTTTAATCTGGATGATAATGTGAGTTTCGGAGCCCCCTGGGGGATCTGGCTGCGGCCCATCTGGGGGTGGGGAGTGGCAAGGAGGGCAGGAGGAGGGGGAAGACGATTTTAGGATCATTGAGGCAAAGTTTGTTTAAATATAATAGGCCCACCTCTCCCACCGATGAAAATTCTGGGCCCTAGGAACTCCTTGCATTCTTTTCAACTGCAAATTCATTGTCAATTTAAATGCAAATGAGTCCGGCTGAGGACAGGTCTGGAGCTAAAAGCAGGGGATGGGGGGCTCTCCTCACCCTTCCAGCCTCTGCCAGGACCCAAAGGCCTCCTTCTGCCCCCAAGTCCTGGACCCAAGCATGGCCACAAGGGTCCCTAGATCTCCACCTTTTTCGTCACAGATTCCAGAAGATGACTCAGGTGTCCCGACCCCAGAGGATGCTGGGAAGAGTGGCAAAAAGCTGGGGAAGAAGTGGAGGGCCGTAATTTCCCGAACCATGAACAGGAAGATGGGCAAGATGATGGTGAAGGCCCTGTCGGAGGAGATGGTGAGGCCTGGGACCCAGGGAAGGCGGGGGACAGGGAGGACAGGCACCGCTCTGGTCGGGTGTGAGCATGGCCACCGTGATAGCCACTGCTCGGGTATGCCCTGACCTGACCCAGTTACAGTCAGGAAGGTCACTGGGGGAAGGGAGCTAACTTGGCCATGGCCATGGCAGGAAGGCACAATCCTAAGGGAGAAGGAGTGGGGTCTGAGGAGGGGTGAAAGTCTGGGTGACAGAAGCTTCTTGGCCAGGCAGGCCTGAGGAGATGAGATCGTCTGAGGCAAACTCATCCACCTCAAAAGTTTTGCTTGGAATGAGTCCTGGGATTGGGAAGGCTTGATTCAAGGAGAGGACCTATGAGAGCAAATAGAGAAGGCTGGCTTCAGCCCAGGGAGGGAAGGCGGGACAGACAGCTGTGGGCAGGCACATCCCAGTAGCTCAAGTCACACAGTGAGTCTGTGTGCTCGTGGCTCTTGGAGGAGGAGCCCTGGCAATGGGGTGCTGCAGTCAGCTCGTACTAACGGGCTCATGCCGGCTCAGGACAGCAGTTGGTTCAAATTTTCAGGAATTTTGTGAGCCAGGTGTGAGACACAACCATTATTGAAAATTCATTTATACAACTGAGAATTGAGTCAATTATGTTAAAAAGGAAAAGACTAAAGTCAGTCTTAAAAACTCCTGATTTCCTAATTCTTGAACTGACTTTCCCTGCTGTTCGTGCCCTTGAAGTTGTTGGCGTCTGCTGTCTGTGTTCAGTGACTGTGGTAGTTCGCCATGGGCCGTGGTGGGGAGTATTTACAACACAGGAGTCGGCAACTGCTACAAATCAGGGCTTTTATTCCCAACGAACCAGTTGTGACAGAGTTCCCCACACCAGGCCCACTGAGGCCCAGGAGCTCTAGAATCAGGTCAGCTTAGCTGTGGGCTCTCACATGGGAACATTTCCATGACTTCTCATCTGTAAACTTGGGATGATCAAGTACATATTCTTGAGTGAGGATTGAATGAAATTCTCTGGCACATAGGAGCACAGTCAAAAGTAGTGACTCTCTCATGCCATAATCTGCCTGCCTATGCCCTAGTAACAGTGCCGAATCCAGGGTCTGTCAGAGACCTTTGCTGTGTGTACATTGGCACCTCAAGCTGACAAAGGCACCCCAGTTGAGCCTCATTCCATGATGTAGGCAGGGCAAAGACTGTCAGTCCCACTTTACGGAAGAGGAAAGTAAGGCCCAGAGAGTGCCATGCAACCTGCAAGCGGCAGAACTTGGGCTCCAGCCAGGCCTCACTTGTCCCCTGAGCCCAGGCCTGTTTCCTCTGCACCTGGAGCTGCCTGTGTGCACCCCCGCCAAGGCTGCTCAGGGTTTCCTGCCTCCCCTTCCCTGCAGGGAGACACTCTGGAGGAGGGCTCAGCCTCCCCGACGTCTCCAGACTGCAGCCTGGACAGCCCCGGCCCTGAGAAGATGGCGCTGGCCTTTTCTGAGCAGGAGGAGCGGGAGCTCCCAGCACTCAACCGACAGGCCTCCACGGGTGAGTAGGAGAGGTAGGGGGACACCTGCTGAGTCTGGGGGAAAGGACTGGGTTAGGGCCATACAGGTGGCTGTCTGGGAGGGATGGTAAGAGAAATGAACCTTTACCATTTGCCTTCTGGGACCTTTCCCAGCCTCTTCACGTTAAATCTTCACAACAATCTCAAGGGGGTGGTACTATTATTACCCCCACTTTATTGATGGGAAAACTGAGGCTCAGGAGGTCAAGTGACTTGCCCAAGGGGACCCAGTAGTGAACTTAAGTCTGCCCTAGAGGAGCCTCCACTTGCTGGAAGGGCCCAATGGCAGAGGAAGAGCCCCATTGCCCTCTTGGACCAGCCCACCCTTACCTTTCCAAGGGGGGCTAGAGGCTATGGCTCCCTGGGCCTCTGACATCCAGGCTAAGGGTGGGGGTATAAGGTCTCCAGCTGTGAAGACTCAGCCTCATGGACATCAGCCCATGGTTTGCTGGGCTCAGGGCACTACTTGGCATGTTCTAGATGTCCGTGGGGGTGGACAGGAGCTTCCAGCAGCCCTGCCTAGAGGGAGGGACTTTGAACTGTCATCTGCAGACCCACAGAGGCACTCCCTTTCTCCCCCTCCTGTCTCGTACCAAGTTCTCTGATCTTTCTCTGGCTCCGAAGACACCTCCCTGCCCCCACTGAAAGCCACTTAAATGATGCCTTTCACCCTGTCCTTCCCAGAGAGTAAGAGCCTGTCTGAGTTTCCGTGCGATGTTGTAACTAGACACTGAGTCTTATTAAGTAGAGAAAGTAAAATATTGATGCAGGGTGTGACTTCCTGGGTGGAAAGTGACTCACAGGAGTACTGGAGTGGAAGTCAGGAAACATGACATCTAATGGACCCAGTGCTGCCCAGTTACAAAGTGAGAGGCCTTGGGCAGGTCACTTGGCCTGTCTGGCCTCAGTTTTCCTCATCTGTTCATTGGGATGTTGGTCCAGTTGTTACCTAGAGGCCTTCCCAATTTGCCCAGTCATCGGTCTGTGAGCCATTTCTCCTTCTATGGTCAACTATTTTCATGTCTGGTACCCCAGAAGGGAAGCTGTGCTCCTGCAGGGTGGCTGAGGGGTGAGGTCAGAATCCCTTCTGTGGTGTGAGACTTACCAGAGCCCAGCTTTCTTCCCTAGCATGTATCCTTGGAAGGTACCTGCTGGGCACTGACTCAGCTGTCCTGGGACAAAGGTAACCTTCCTCCCTGCTCCGTTTCCTGCAGGCAGTGAGCTGTGTAGCCCCAGCCCAGGCTCTGGCAACTTTGGGGAGGAACCACCTGCCCCCCAGTACACAGGGCCCTTCTGTGGCCGGGCACGAGTCCACACCGACTTCACTCCCAGCCCCTATGACCACGACTCCCTGAAACTGCAGGTAAGGTTGGCATCCGGGCCCCTGCTGAGCCTCGTAGGCTGCACCCATAAAAGAGGCTTGATTGAACCAAGGTAGGATGCTGTCAGCAGAGGCCAAGGGGCCTCGCTCCTGCTGCATCCTGCTCTCCTCTCCTCCCACAGAAAGGAGATGTGATCCAGATCATTGAAAAGCCACCTGTTGGCACGTGGCTGGGCCTGCTCAATGGTAGACTGGGCTCTTTCAAGTTCATCTACGTGGATGTGCTGCCCGAGGAGGCTGTGGGGCCTTCCCGCCCCAGCCGCCGACAGAGCAAAGGCAAGAGGCCCAAGCCCAAGACTCTTCATGAACTTCTGGAGCGCATTGGCCTCGAGGTTTGAGCGGGGACTTGCAGTAGTGTCTGGGAGCAAGGGATTGGGGTGCCAGGGCAAGTCAGCTATGTGGGGAGAGAGGGTTCCCAGGTGGGGGTGGCTTGTCAGTGGCCGTGCTAGTGGCCTGCCTCCACCCACAGGAGCACACATCCACCCTGCTGCTCAATGGCTACCAGACCCTGGAGGACTTCAAAGAGCTGCGGGAAACACATCTCAACGAGCTGAATATCATGGACCCGCAGCACCGGGCCAAGCTGCTAACGGCCGCTGAGCTGCTGCTGGACTATGACAGTGAGTGGGCTTAGGGGCGGGGAGGGGGGCGGGGAAGGGAGGCGGGCCCTGGTCCTGCCCCAGGGCCCCTCTGCCATTGGCAGGAGCTTCCCAACACTTGAACTCCAGTATTGGGCAGAGCTTGTGGGGAGGAAGGGTTTTGGGGATCAGGCTCAACTCCCTTTGGGATCAAAGGGGAGACTTAGGGCCAGAGAAAGTGAGGCATGGAATTGAGGCCTCAACGATGGGTAATAACCAAGCCAGATTTCAAGAGCAGGTTTCCTGGCTACTAGCTCAGTGAGCTCCTGGGCGGGGGAACTGGCCTGGAAACCAGTCCCACCTGCTTCTAAGCCAGAAGGGGCAGCAGTGGAGAGGGGGTCGCCCAGAGGGAGAGATAGACCGCAGTGGACTTCCCAGGGTCCCCCACCCACATGGGCCCCCCAGGGCTTCTGAAGCCCCCCTCCCAGCTAAGGCCCAAGCCCCTCACATTCCTCTCCTTCCCTCATCCGTGGCAGCCGGCAGTGAGGAGGCAGAAGAGGGCGCTGAGAGCAGCCAGGAGCCAGCAGTGCACACAATGGCAGAGCCCAAAGTGGACATCCCGCGCGATTCAGGCTGCTTCGAGGGCTCGGAGAGCGGGCGCGATGAGGCGGAGCTGGCGGGCGCCGAAGAGCAGCTGCACAGCCTCTCTCTGGCCGGGGCCCCTTGAGGTGGCGACCGCACGGGCCGAGGCTAGGCCGGAGCAGCCAAGGCCGCGGGGATGGGGTGGGCCCGGCCTCCCATGGTGGCCTGGGTCATGGACTAGGACTGGGCGCCAAGCCCGGTCCCACTCCCCCCCGGGCACCTAGGGCTGCAGAGGCCAGCGGAGCCTTACAGGTGTCCAGCAGGAGTGGACACAAGCCGTGGAGTCGCATCCACCTGCTGGGCCACCTCCCTCCACCACCTACTGACAGCACAGCCCTTTGGGCTGCAGCCAAAGCAAGGGGGACATCGAGCAGCCACCCGGCCCGGGCCCCTCACCACCGAGGCCTCCAAACTCTCCAGCTCCACACCACCTTCACCTGTAGCGCTGCTCCTGAAAAGGGGGCCAGGTCAGTGTTTCGGGTCAGTCTCAACACCCTAGGGAAGCTGGCCATTGAAAAGGACTCTAATTGGTTACGGGTAAATCCAGACTTTTCTAAATCAGGTTTGAAGAAAACCATGTGTATCTTTCCTACTTTCCTCCATGTTAACTTGCTTAGGAGTTTAGCCACTAAATCACTGTGTCACTTAAACCGACTGCCTTCCCCAGTTGGGAGGACTGGCTAGGATAAGAATGGGTAGTCGCTGAGGGCCCTGCCAACTCTGACATTCTGTGACATTAAATGCCTGCTGCCCCATTACCTGTGGCCAAGGACAGCAGTGAGGTTTGCTGACGGGGCTTGAGGGGCCTCAGGCTCTCAAATGAAACAGCTCCTCCTGTTCACCCCTTCCATACCTCCCCATGTGACTCGGCCAAGCCGCCACTCCCCCAAGCTTAAAACAATGCCCATGCCTCAGACAGTACACGCCCTCCCCTTCCACTCCGGGCCCCTTGTGACACTTCCACAATGGCAGATGGTCAGACCTGGCTTCCAAGGACAGAACTGCTCCTCAGAAACCACTCATGAGTCCAGGCCCAGACTTGGCCTCTTGTGTGGGTCCTTACAAGGAAAGCACAAAGCTGGACACTGGGGAGTCTACTACTCTACCTTTGCTCTGCTAAAGGTTTTGATGTACTTTGAGCACCAGAAGGAGAGGGAGAGTATCTGTGGGTGGGGGCCTCCGTTGACCCCAGTACCAAGTCTGTGCCCTGAATTCCCAGAATAATCCTTTCCCAGGGCCCTAGTGGCCCTGGGACAAACGGTGCCCACCATGTCTAGGATTGCATGCTTAGTGGACACACTTCTCAACCTACTACCAGGAACTCTCACAGAATCTATCTTTGAATAGTTTGAGTGTAAATATGATGGGGGTGATGGGTTGGTAGCAATAAATAGAGGTAGAACTAAATTATTGTCTCTGGTTATCTTTCCTGTGGAAAGAGGGTTGTGGGAGGAACAAACTAGTCTCCTTCAAAGCTGGAATCAGCAAAATGTCCTCCACTGTCCTTTCAGGGCCATCTGCCCCTTTCCTGAAGATGCTCAGTGCTCTCAACTCCGCTGACTGCTAACCAGCACTCCTCAGCTCAGGCTCCCATGGCCACTGGCCTTGCTGGGGTCTCAGGGTGAAGGGGAGCCTTTTCCCACTTTCTAGAACTGTTTATTTAATAAGCGCCTTCCCCATTTCCCCAGTGAAGAAGGCTGCACTGGGAGCTGTCCAGGGTCCAAAAGTCAGCAGGACCTTCCCTCTGAGGCCACCTCTTCCTGGGTCCCACAGTGTGCCCACTGAAGCTACACCATCTCTTAGGAGGTGGGTTGGAGACGCGAGCCCCTGGCATTTGTTTCTCTGGCATTAACTGCATTAGGAAGGGCAAACGAGTGTGAGCCACCACCAGAGCAAAGACAAGGCCACTCGGCTTCCAGGCTTTATTCTCAGCTGCACTTGTCCACTGCCCTGAGTGGCTGTGGGGTCAGGAAACCACAGCATTAATCTCACCAAAGAGAAAGGAGCCCAAATGGCCTCAAAGCCTTAATGGTACTGAATGATTGCTGTGATTTCATAAGCACCAACACGTACGCTGGGCCCCACGCACTTTCCCTGTATCTCTCCTATGAGTCCTCATGCCAGCCCCTCCCTCTGAGGTGGGTACCATCGTCTCCCCAATTTACAGAGGAGGAAACTGAAGTGCAGACAGGTTGAAGACGTTGAGTGAGAAGTCCAACAAGCTTTCAGAGCCCACAGCCGTCTGGAGGGCAATCTGTCCTGTGAAGTACCTGACATCCTTTGACCCAGCCATTCCCCTTCTAGAATTCCACCCACACAAAGAGCCACACAAGTGCACACAGATACATGGACAGAGGTATTCGTGATAGTTTTGTCTGTAAGAAACTGGAAACAATGCAAATGGAGAATTAGAAACATGGTTCATTTGCACAATACCATTAGACATGATATAGAAAAATACTTGATGACATGGGGAAAATCTTCATGAATTTTTAATTGTTTAACTTGAAATTTAAAAATTTAAAAATTATACAAATAACATACAAACGTTCTAAAAGAAGTCTGTGCCATATCATGGAGAAAAAGTGAGCAATAAACCTTATTTATAGGACAATTCCATTTTTATTTAAGAAAAGGAAAACACACAAGAATAAAGACCAGAAAGATCTGCACCAAATGGTTACTAGTGGTGATCTTGTGAGGGGATGGGTGGGATTGGGGGAGTGAGGGAGAGAAGTGTGCACTTAATACACTCCTGTCTTATTTGAATTTCAAAAGTACTATTTTTATATGTATAAAAAAGAACGATATTTTAATTTTTGAAAATAATTAAAATAAACAGGCCTAAGCCACCAGTTTGGGGAAGCAGCAAAGACATTCTCTTGCTGCCTTTTAAAGCAGGCTTCTGTAAAGATAGGGAGTCAGGGTGAATGAGACCCGAAGTGCTTAAAATCCACATACACCAAGGGGAGCCTGTTGGGAGATTCCTACACCTTTTAAACCTCCTAGGTAATTCCTTTCTATTAGCTCCAAGCTGGGGAAAGGAAAATATCCAAAAAATAGGAATAACTGAGAAAAAGATATTTTGAAATGCTCCCCTGTCCTGGGGAGGAGGGCGGGGGTGTCTGAGCTACGGGGCTTCGGCTTGGTTTGTAGGCTGAAGACAGGCTGAAAGTAGGTGGCTGTGCAAGGGCTCTAATAACCACTGGACTTTGGGAGGGGCCGGTGAGGAAGGGCAACAAGGAAATTTACTACAGGCCAGGGCCTGAGGGGCAGAAAGGCAGTGCCTCTGTGGGTCTGCAGCTCAGAGCTCAAAGCCCAGGCAGGGCTGCCGGAAGCACCTGTCCAGCCGTACGGACATCTAGAACATGCCAAGTAGTGCCCGGAGTCCAGCAAACACAAGGATTGGTGTCTGTAAGGCTGAGTCTTCACAGCTGGAGATGTTATGCCCCCACCCCCAGCCTGGATGTCAGAGGCCCAGGGAGCCGTAGCCTCTATCTCCTCTTGGAACGGTCAGGGTGGGCTGGTCCAAGAGGGCAATGGGGCTCTTCCTCTGCCCTTGTGCCCCTCCAGCAAGTGGAGGCTTCACTAGGGCGGGCAAGGCCTAGCAGTCAGGAGCAGTTAGGAGCTCCAGCCTATGTGAATTCAAGTCCTGGCTCTGTCAATCATTAGGTGGGTCACGTTAGACAAGCCACTTAACCTCCTCGAGCCTCACTTCCCACATCAATATAGTGGGGATAACAGTACTAGCCTCATGGGGTTGTTGCACGGATTGAATGAACTGTGGTATGTAAAATAGTTAGCACGGTGTCGAGCACAAAATCCACGCTCAGTGAATGATAACGTGTAACTACCCTGCTACCTCCTTTTCACTCCTTTCAAGGCCCATCTCCCCTTGAACCCCTGGTTAGCGCTGGGACCCAGAGCAAAGGCCTTGGCGTTCAATTAAAGTGTCTTCAAATCCTGGCTCCACCACTTACTAGTTACACAATTTCAGGTAATTACATACATATTTTACAGAAAAGAAATGTATAAGAATAATGATCTATATCACAATATATGAATATATCAAGTCAACACATGGCACACCTTAAACTCACACAATGTTATATGGTAATTATATCTCAACTTTAAAATAATTTAAAATAAATAAAAATTAAATTAAACAAAAAATAATAATGAGCTAATAATACCTACCTCTTGGGGTTGTCAGAGAAATAAATGAGATAGTGCATAAAGTTCCCAGCACAGAGTGACAATAAACGGTGGGGTTTTTTGACCTTTTTTTTAACCACCAAGGTACCGAGCTCAAGGATGGGCATGGAGGCTGCGTTGACATGTGCTAGTCTGCAGACCAGCTGCTGTAGCCCTGAGACATATCCAAGATATCGAAGCTTCCAGAGGGTGTTGGGATGCAGGGCAGAGGGGGCCAGCTCTGGTGTCTAGAGAGGCTAGGGATGGGGAGAAAGCCCACCTGAGAAGCCTGAGGCAGCCCTGGCCTTGCCCAGCTCACAGTGCGATGATCAGCTCTGGGTATTATTAGATTTATTTTAGGCAACTCCCTTGGATATCCATGGGCTACTAGAAGGAAGAAGATAGGGCCAGATTCAAAAATAAAGAGTTTAAAGTCCAGCCAGCTTCTCCCCAATTCAGGATTAGAGGCACCTTCCTCCTCCCCAGCCCATCAGGGGAAGCAGTTGTGGGTATCGCCCATTGTAGCTAAACCATCTCCCCTCTCACTCGCTTTCTCTACCGCTCTTGACCCTACCCTGGACTTACTTCCCAGGTAGGTCCTGATCAGCTCCCCGACACTCCCACAACAAAGACTTATCACCTCCACAAATTCCCTTTCCTGTCCCCTGCCCCTAACCATCTCTCTAGCAACCCTCTCTGACAGGCCCCAGCTGCCCTTCCAACTCACTCACAGAAACCCTGCCCAGGTTTCTCATGTAAGTGCAGGCTGCAAGGGGGGGCTATTAGAGGCTAAGGGGATTAAAACAAAAGCTAAAACAGGTTTGTAAAGGGGAAAAAGGGCACTGATCACTGCAGTCTCAGTGAGGTTCAACATTTTCTCCCTCCCAAGTCAGGAAATTCAGGATGAGGTATGAGGTTTCCTAGCCAGGGACGAGAATTGGCTCTCCCACCTCGGCCTCACAATAGAGGCCACCCTAGCTTCTCACACAACTTTGTCGGCCACGTTCTATATTATTCAGCCAACAACACAATCAAGTGGGAAGGAACTACCTCCCCTAACACTCCTCCTCCAGGAAGGCCCTAAATAAGCGGAATTCTATAGCACTTGATATGTAAGCTTCACCTTTTCCTATAACTTCAGTTACCAATACAGCATTTGTATACCATTGCCCCTGGGACCTGCGGGGATAGCGTCAGAAAGAGCCCAGGGCGATGGCCCTCACAAAGGGACAGGCAATTTGACTGTGGGAACCTGGCGAGGCAACTTCCTGACTTCCTGTGCTAAAGAAACCCCACCATCAGTTCAACCTAAGTGCAGGGGTCTGGCGAGAGATTTGAAAGATTTACGTTTAAAACAAAAACCCAATAACCACCCCCATATCAGCCTGACTCTATATAGTCAGCCCTCTATATGCTTAAAATGGAGAGATCATTGGTAAACTTCATCCAAAATGGCAAAAAAATCCTAAAATCGTTGTTTCTTATCTCACAAGAGAATGGAGTCAGCAATGCAATTTCTCCAAAAGTTAACCCTAGCACGTGGTCAGTTTTCAACAAGTACTTATTGAATGTTAAATAAAAGGAAAACTCATTTCATTCAAGTGACACTTGGAATTATTCAACCCCCTTTTTCTGTCTACACTTGCTTGACTGAGGGGCAGCGGGTTATGCCGGAAAACTTCTCTGGACTGGAGTCAGAACATCTGGATTCTGGTCTCGGCTCTGCCAGTAACTGTCTACGTGACCTTAGCTAAGTCACAGTACTTAATTTTTTGGTGAGAGAGAGAGCAAGAGTAAGGACAAGTGACACAGACTACCTGATCAGTGCGTTCCTTTCAGGTAATGTCATGGACAGAGCCCGGGTTTATGACAACCATGTCTCTAGTTTGGGGCACAAAACTACCACCCACTTAGCCAAGCTGGAATGGGAAGATAGCTGAAGATGGGCAGTGGCTGGCAGAAAAGGCAGTGGGAGCGGGGCTTGAAGACAGCAAAGGGATATGGAAGGGTAGGGAGGTAGTTCTACGTCATGCTCCAGAGATGTATTTGTAAAACAGCTTCTAAGTCAAGGCCCCCTCACTTCCTGGCCATGGTGGAGGGTGAGCTCCAAGCTTTTATTTATTAACTGAGCAGAAAACCCCCTAAAACTAGAAGAAAGATAAACAAAGGACTTGGACAGCCAGCTCGCAGAATACAAATGGCAAGAAACATAAGGGAGAGGAGAGGTGTCAAAAATGTTTAACCTCATTATTAATGGAAGAAATAAAAATTAAGACACCGAGATACCAGTTTCCAGCTAGCAATCAAATTACCAGATGTTTAAATGAGATGTGTTGAAGTAGGCTCTCTGATACAAGGTTGGCAGGCAGGAAAAACTAGAACAGCCTTTTGTACAGGAATTTGGTCATATTTATCAAGAGCCTTTGAAAGAACTCCCTCCTTTGACTCAGTAATTCTACCTCTAGGAATCTATCACTGATATGCCCATACATAAGGAAGTTCATCACAGCAATATTTATAATAATGAAAAATTGGAAAACTCTAGAGGTCTGACAATAGGGGAAAGGTTATGTACATATTATGGAGTCATTGAGAAGTACTGTCAAATAACTTCTAATGATATGGAAAATGTTAAGTAAAAAAAGCAGGATTACAAAACTCTATTTGTACTTGAATTCCAGTTATGTTCAAAAATATATATGCAAAGAAAAATAGACTAGCAAGAAATATACCAAAACATTAACAGTGATTATTACATTTGGCAGTGAGTTTATGAGTGATTTTTTAAATCTTCTCAATTTCCTGTACTTTAAAAATTTTCAACATATGTTACTTAAAATTTTTTTTTGAGAGCCTAAAAGTTGAGAGTTACGTTTTATTTGGTGGACATTTTTGAGGACTTGAACTCCTTTGAGCCCGGGATGATAGCCTCTCAGATCACTCTGAGAAACTGCTCAGAAGAGGTAGGGGAGGAGCTAGGATATACAGGAGCTTTACAACAAAGACCAGGTAGTCGGAACATTAAAAGATTACTTGTTAACTAAAGAAAACCAGACACCTCAAGTTAAAAAATTTAGCGCTTTTCTATGTATGGGAGGAAGCAAACATTTGGGCTCACTGACTTCATTCCTTTGACAAGCACCTAGCTATCCAGGGCCAGTATCCTGTCCTTTCTTATTCTGAGTCCCCTCAGAGGGCACCACTGTGAGTGGCTGCAGAGCCCGGGCTGCAGGCTTGTCTTTACTGGGGGTGTTATTTTAAATTGAATGAGCATGTGTCACTTTTAAAATTTAAAAAGCCTATTAAGGTGCAAGGGGAGGAGAGTTTGTTTATTTTCTAAGTTTTCTAATATTTAGAGATAGAAAGGGACTTTAGAGATAATTCAGTCCAATGGTTCTCAACTCTATCAGTCCCAACCCTCCCTTGGTATATATGACATTTTGTAATGTACCCTTTGCCACCCTGGAATGAATTTCATAATTAATATAATCTGCTTATATGCATAGTTACCAAAATAGCAATATAATACACTAAGTATAGTGTAAAGGAGAAATATAAGGAAAGTAGTTTATAATAAGGTAATATGCATTTCAGTATGCAAATATCTGTGCAAGACTATACTAAAAGATCCAACAGTCAGATGCTTCCACTAACATATGTGGATTCACTGTGAATGCAACTGCTACAAAGGAAGACTGATACAGGTACAGTGTATTGGCCACTTAAAAATCCATTAATGGCTTTGCTGGTGATGACATGATTTTCAAAAGTCACAACTCTTGGTAAAGTTCTGAACAAAATAAAGTATCATCTTCTCTCAATTTACATAATTGTTGCATTACTGGAAATTCAGTGTATATATTAAAACTGCAAAAACATGTTTTGTGTTTATTTGTATAATAACTAGGGCCAGCTAATTATACTAGGTTTTTTCACCTACATGTTCTATAGGGCATTTAATGGTTTACAGAAGCAGATTTCTAGTTCTCATTCCCTTTTCACATTTATCTAAAACAAGAACTCCACAATGACTCTCTTTTTTGTGTGTGTTGGGCTTGCATCCTTTAAAACTAATGATGTTACAGTTTTAGCCTTTGAAACTATTTCTAAAACCTATTGCCTAAGAACAGCAAGCAGTTCCTAGAATGTATTATCAAAACTGACACAAAGGCTTCTTCAATTATTGGAAACACTGGTCTTCTTTAGTAGCACCAAGGCACAAGAGCAAATTATCATTAAAAAAAAAAAACATTTACTGTGATCCCTTGGTAATTTTCCTTAGCCCAGCCCTAGCCTCAGGGGTATAAAATGAACTGAGCTGGAAGAAATGGACTAACAGGACCAGTTCATGGGGAGAGAGAGGGGGGCTAGGTTGCTAGGTTACCACTTGAGCCAATCCAAGTGGTTCCAGAGGGGTACCAGACACAGTATAGGTCCCTCTCACTGCCCTGCTAGGCTGAGGGCCCTCTCAAAGGAAGGGGGTCAAAAGGTGGGGGAGGGGT
Source organism: Camelus ferus (assembly GCF_009834535.1). Lineage (NCBI taxonomy): Eukaryota > Metazoa > Chordata > Mammalia > Artiodactyla > Camelidae > Camelus > Camelus ferus. The sequence continues at coordinate 92,204,735 of NC_045732.1, read as the reverse complement.
CCAGTCACTCACACTAGGCACAAGTAAATAAATGAGGCAGAAGCACAAAGAAACAGACATCCCTGTATTTCTAAAACCATTCAAGTCTCCACAAATTGGCTGCTCTACCCGAAAAGAAGGATCTTTTTATTACGAAACACCAGAGACTGAAAAACCCACCACACATACACATTTGTAGGCTCACACAAAAGTGCAGAGATTTATACATTAAACTGCATTTAAGGTAGAAAATAGATTTAAAAACAAAATGCTTCTTTTTCCTCCAACAAGGTAAAGACATTTGGTCAGTAGGAAAAGGGGCCTTAGGAGTAAAGGCAGGAAGGTCAGAGCGGGAAGAAGGGAATTTAGCTGCTATAGAATTAAAGCCACCACTGGCACTGGGGGAAAAAGCAAAGGGGGAGATGATTTTCCCCACTAGGGCAAGGGGAGTCCCAGGGCCAAAATGGAGATGAAAAAAAGGCCCCAAAGAGCTAAATTCCACCAACTTCCAGGGGTTTTGGATCCGTGCCAACCATCCTGGGTGTATAGGAAACTTAAGGAATGGGGAGGAAGGGGAGAGGTGGAAAGAATGTCAGCCATTGAAAAGAGTCCAGAAAGGACTAATTCCTCAACCTCCCCTCTGATCAGAACTCAGACTAGGAACAGTGCCGGCTGGTACACAGTATGAATGGGACAGCTCTTTAAGCCAAGGTCTTAAATGCAGAAGACATAAAGAAGAACGAGGGCAGGGAGTAGTAAAAGGAAGAAGCTTTAAAAAAAATCATTTCACACTAGTGATAAGGAGTTTCCATTCTGACCCTTCACCTCAGAAAAAGAAAGCTTCTCTAACTGACCCAAGGGTCAACAGAAGAGTGGTTGAGGTGAGTTGAAGGAGGAGAGAGAAGATGGGCTGAGACAGAATGGGCTGAGAAATGACTCAAAAGGGGTTCAGCTGAGTGGCAGATTAACTGGCAAAATCTAATATCTTCCCAACTCTCCAGGTTCAGCCTTATTTTGAACTAACTAAAATCTAACTACAAGGACAAAACAGAGTGAGAAAAAGAATGGGAAAGCAGAGGCAGATAGGAAAGGAATCTGAGTCAGAGTCTCAGTCTCTCTCTCCCTCTCTTTCTAAGGATTGCTAAACTTGATTCCTGCTACAAGGAAAACAGGAAGACATAGAGAAAAATCTGGGAGCGGCCAAATTTCATTACTTCCAATTAACTGGGAAGAGTGAGACAGAAATTGGTAAGGAGTCTTGATTGTAGACCATTTAAAAAGAAATATACAGCATCACTTGTAAAAGAACACTAACAAAATATTTCCAAGGGGAGGCCCCAATGAGCCTATTTTAATAACCAAGGCTCATTTGCAATTAACAGCATCCATTTGCATAAAAACAATATCTTAACAAAGAACTTGTTCTCTTAAATTAATATAAATCCCGACCCTCCCAATCTTGCTAACACTGTATATGGCCTTAAAAGCCCTTTCTTCATAGTCCAGAATAAGGTAAACCTCAACCCAGAATGTAGTACAGATCAATGAAGGGTTTGGAAGCTCTCTCTCCAACCCAAGGGTCCCCTGGAAAATGGAAGTATGGGGAGTAACAAGCCATCCCTTCTACCCCCACCCCACCACACACCCCCACAAAGATACTCACACCCCCCATTGTGGTTCTTGAAATGGAAGGGGGAAGGAGGAGGCAGGCAGTTTGCATTAGACACAGTTTAATCACCTTCAAATAGATTAAAAGTTCTGGTTTACACTCCCCCCCCTCCCCATAAGTCATCCAGACAGGACCCTGGCTTAGAAAGAGAAAAACACAGGTGCTCTAGGAAATATAGCCACATATAATACATAAATCTTCTTCCCTGAAATAGAGCAGGTCCTGAGCAGAGCTGACTGGGGGCCACAGCCCACCCCCAGGGTGAAGTGGCTCTGGGACTCTGCCGGTGGAAGTGCTGGAAGAGCGGGGCTCGGAGGGCGCCCCCGGTGTGGTTACCAGGCCCGAGGCGGGCCAAGGCCTTGGACTGGGTTCCCTGGGAGGGCAGCGGTGCTGGGCTCCCTCCTCACTCAGCTGAGGCCTAATGGAAGTACTAGTTATCCTTTTTTTTTTCTTTTTTTTTTCTTTTTTGAGGGGACACGAGGGAGAGGAGAGGAGAGCCTCTCTGTGCCTTGGTTTCCCCATTTGTGCATACAGGGCCTCCACAGGCCTCACACAGGGAGTCTGAGGGGGTAGTGTTGAAGTGAGCACTGAGGCTTCCTCTGAGGAAAAGGAATCGCCAAAGTGCAGACTTTTATTACTGCCGTCCCTGCTCCTCATGGGAGCAGGAGTCAAAAGGACAAGAAATTAAAAGGGGCTAATGAGAGAGGAGGGAGATGAGACAGAGAGTGTGAGGGGCCATGCCATTGGCACCTCATAACTTCTTATTGAGAATGGCACAGGTATGGAAAAGTTCCTGGGTAGTCTATGAGAAATGTAAATTGTTATCTATAATGCAACTACTTACATGTATTTCATTGGATAGAGTAGGGCCCTGGGGTGTTAGAGAGTGGATGGGGGACAAAGGAGAAGCTACACGAATAAATACAACAAGTGGAAGCTACCTGCCCCATTCCTGAAAGGATTTGTTGGCAATGTTGGCACTTTGTAGCCAGGAGAATCCTTCAACCCCACTCTCCAACTTCCTCCATTCCGAAGGCCTCAAGAATCCAGTTAGAATTCCCTGGCCAAAGTTCTCTGTGACTGCCTCTGGACTCATGACATGCAGCAGCTTGAGAGGATTTGAGCCAGTCTCAAGAACCTTTAAGCCCAGAACTGGACCAGTGACTCCAAGCAGGAGAGCTGGGATCTGGAGGGAAGAGAAGGGAGTCCAAGGAGACTCCGTTGTGGCTGAGGCCATGGAAAACCAGAGCCAGGGCCCAAGGGACTCATTTGTCCAGTTACCAGAGGTGACTGACATCTTCTGCGATTGCTTGGAGTCAGTCCAGAATTTAAAAAAAGCTTGCAGCAAGAAAATGCCAGTTTGCAACTGGGTGAATAAAGACCAAAGAAAAACAGTAATAGGGACAGCTTACTTGCTCTCTGTCTCAGGTTTATCTTCTCCCCTTAAATCTCTCACAGCCCTAATCAAACACAACAAAAGTCTCTTCCATAGATAGGCTACTTCTCAGCTTCAGTCCCCTCCTGCGGGGGCTCCGGGGGCTCTGGAGGGGGCATCTCTTCGGGAGTGCTGGTGTCCTCCGGCATCTCACTTGAGCTCAGATGGTCTGTTGGGACCTGAGAAGGAAAAGATATCAAATTCAATACAAGGCTCTCCCTCAAAAGCCAAATGGAGAAAATCCATAGGCACTGAACTCTTTGTCTGAATCCATCAACCACACTGATGCTACAGATAACACAGCCACTGACACCAAATTCAGAACGAAGACTCAACTACTGTCTTCTCAGCAAAATGCAATTGAAGTTTATTTGAGTTCTATTCTTAACTGTATATCCTGGACAGATTTTCCATTCTTATTCATGATAATAATAAAAGGGACCACACATAATTACACAGACCACATTCCCTCCTTCACATCAGAATGTTATAGCATACTTGTCTAACAAGGCCTGACACAGTGGTTCTCAATTTTCTTTCTGCCCTAACATATCACTAGACTCACTAGAATCACTAGAAACAGTGATTCTAACCAAAGAGGCTAGGGTGGCAAAATCTTGAGATGGTATATCTGGTTTGAAAATGCCTCCTGAGTGATTCTAAAATACTACCCTTCCCCACATTCAACTGAGCATCATTAACCTATATTGTTATGATTTAAGATCAGAGCCATTAGAAAAATAATATTCAAAGTGGTAATAATGATATATAAACATGAGTTTGCTATACTTCAAAAAAGAACACTCAAAATTTAAGAAAGACAAAGTAATGAACAATTATCTACCTTACAAATAACAGTCACTTAAAAGTAGGATTTGATTTTAAAAGAAAGCTCCAGTCTATTAAAAATCTATTGGAACTAATAAGTAAGTTCAGCAAAGTTCAGGATACAAAATCAATGCACAAATCAATTGTATTTCTATATACTCCCAATGAACAATTTGAAATAATCTCATTTATAATAACATCAAAAAATAAAATACTTCTGAATAAATGTAACAAAAGAAGTGTTGAACTTATACTCTGAAAACTATAAAACGTTGTTGAAAGAAATTAAAGAGGACCTAAATAAATGAAAAGACAGCCCATGTTAATGGCTTGGAAGACTTAATCATGTTAGGATGATAATATTCTCCAAACTGATCTATGGATTCAATGCATTCCCCATCGAACTTCCAGCTGGCTTCTTTGCAGAAATTGACAAGCTGATCCTAAGATTCATATGGAAATTCAAGGGACTACAGCCAAAGCAACTGAATAAAGAATAAATCTGGAGGACTCACACTTCCTAATTTCAAAACTTACTACAATGCTACAGAATCCCAGACAGTGTGACACTGGCATAAGAATAGACGTATTGATCAATGGAATAGGACTGGGTCCAGAAACAAACTCTCACATTTACAGTCAATTGATTTTTGACAAGGGTGCCAAGACAATTCAACAGAGTAAGAACAATCTTCAATAAATGGTGCTGAGACAACTGGATATCTACATGCAAAAGAATTTGAATCCCCTACCTCATACTATATATAAAAACTAACTCAAAATGGATCAAAGACCTAAACATAGGAGCTAAAACTATAAAACTCTTAGAAGAAAACAGAAGCATAAATCTTCACAATCTTGAATTAGGTAGTTTCTTAAATCTGACAACAAAAGCACAAGCAACAACAACTAACAAAAAGATAAATCAGACTACATCAAAACTGGAAACATTTTGTTCTTCAAAGGACACCTTCAAGAAAGTGAAAAGACAATCTACAGAATGGAAGAGAATATTTGCGAATCATTTCTCTGAGAAGGGACCTATACAGAATAAAGAACCCTTACAACTCAACAATAAAAGACCCCAAACAACCCAATTTAAAAATGAACAAAGGCTCTAAATAGACACTTCTCCAAAGAAGATATACAAATGGCCAATAAGCTCATGAAAAGATGCTCAACATCATTATTCATCAGGGAAACACAAATCAAAACTACAGTGAGAAACCATTTCACACCCACAAGGATGGCTAGAATCAAAATTTTTGGACAATAATAACAAGTGTTGCTGAAGATATGGAGAAATTGGAACCCTCATGTGCTACTGGTAAGGATGAAAAATGGTGTAGCCACTTTGGGAAACAGTACAGAAGTTCTTCAAAGGTTAAACATAGAGTTACTACATGACCCAGCAATTTTACTCCCATGTATACAGCCAAGAGAAATGAAAACATATATGTCCATGTAAAAACTGGCATACTGATGTCCACTGCAGCATTATTCATAATCACCAAAAGGTGGAAACAGCCCAAACGTCTATCAATTGATGAATGGGCAAATAAAATGTGGTCTATCCATATAATGGAATACTATTCAGCCATATAAATGAAGTACTGCTACATGCTACAACACGGATGAACCTTGAAAATACAAAGCTAAATGAAAAGAAGCCAGTCAGAAAAGACCACATATAATACAATTCCATTTATATGAAATGTACAGAAGAAGCAAGTCCAGAGCTAAAGAAAGTAGATTAATAGTTGCCTAGGGATGGGGCTGAGGGATCTGGGGGGAAAAGGAGAGTGACTACTAATGGGTACAGGGTTTTTTTAGGGGGAAATGAAAATGTTTTAAAATTGATTGTTGTGATGATAGCACAGTTCTGTGAATATACTACAAATCAGTGAATCCTACATTTTAAACAGGGATTCTACGGTATCTGAACTGTTATTTCAATAGAGCTATTACAAAAAAAGAAAGTTCAGATAATAACTTTTTAGGAACATACTTTATAAGGCATATCTGAGCAGGACACTGGGAGAGTTTTCATAACATTTACATATTCCAGTGAGGAAGCTCCCTTCTACCAAAGTAATCACACCAGTAACTCCAACCCACTTCCCTGGCCCCTATCACAGCTCCTATAGCATTTCATGCTTCCCTCATCAAGGTGCTTTCACAACATTGACAAATAGCCTGTCTTCTTGTGTCTCATCCCCACTAGAAAATGAGCTCCTTAAGAGTGGGGGCATCGTGTGCCTTGTTCACTGGTGTATCCCTAGCACCTAACACAGTGGCTGGCACAGGATGTAGAAGAAATGACTAGATCTTTTGTTTTTAATTTTTTTTTTAGAAATGTCTAGATCTTAATCTATGTCAAGGGCACAAAGATCTTAAGGTAATGTCAGGGCAGAAGCAGAGACAAGGAAGCTGGAGTCACTGGACACAAAACTGCCTAATTATATCTCTAAGGTATAAATTTAGCCTACCCCTTCTATTACCGACTCAGTCTTAAAGTATTAAAAAGTCAGGAACACTTACTGGGCTCTGAGGCAAGAGGCTGCTACTGGTCTCTTGAGTACTGGGAGGTCGACTTCCGCTTTCCTCCAGGGGCAAAATACCCCTTCGATCCAGCACACTGAAGGAGATAGGAGAGTTAACAAAGCACTTTGCATCTACCTCTCCACTCACCCCACTGAACCTTCCTGTGGGTGCTGGAAAACGTAAACCTGCTCTTAGCAGTCTAGCTTGATCCTAGCACACATCTCCTGTCTTCCATTCACTTTTTCTTCCACAAACCAGGGAATACCATATTAAGGAGGGAACAAACAGATGAAATAAAAATGAAAGGTCATCCTTAAACAATCAGCCCATGGTCTACGGTCCACATAGATATGGCATCAAGGGACAATCCTTGGGAAGACTTGACACCAAGAAGTCACATTCAGAAGAATGCATCAGACCAGGTGACAGGATTGGGTTGAGTTGCCTGTCCCAGGAGTTCTGGGACCTTCCTGTTCACTGAGTACCTGGGGGGCAAGGGGCCACACAGCACTTCACAGCAGTTCTTCACAATGTTGCCGTGGCTATAGGGATTCTGGACACGATTCTTCCCTGTCCATGAGCCTTTGATCTGCAAGATAACAGCCAAAGCTTATATTAAACATTACGCTGAAGAAATACACACAGCATGGGAAGATGAAAAAGTTCTGGAGATGGATGATGGTGGTGGTTGCACAACAATGTGAGTGTACAAATGCCATTGAATTGTACACTTATAAAACGGTTAAGATGGTTCCTTTTATGTAATGTGTATTTTACCACAATAGAAAAAAAATATATGCATAGCCATGGAAAAATATTCACAATAGAGTGAAAAAAGCAGATAACTGAACATTACGTATCATTTCCATTTAAAAATACCTAATATATTCACATAAACAAACATGGGAACAAGTCTAGACAAGTCTAGAAAGCCTATAGATCATATCACTAACAAAGGTGATGTCTAGGAAGTAAAATTATGGGGACTTATTTGCTATTTTTTGCTCATCTGTATTTTCTGATTTTCTACAATGAATATGGGCTAATTGGTAACTTTTTAAAGGCAAAAATTTACTCAGTGCAACTGTCCCTCTCCATTCCAAGTCCAGAGGCAGCAGGTAGCTTTTAAGGACCTATGAACAGCTGAAGACCTCATGCTCACCCAACCATTCAATCTTTTCTTCCTAATTCCCTACAGGCACTCAGCTCCAGACAAAGCAGTCTGCCTTCTCTTCCACACATCCGATTTATCAATCTCTCATACCCGGTTTCTGCCTGCCTCAACCTCCCAAGCCCTGGAGACTGAGTTCTCTAGCAGGTAATTGGAGACTACGCTTTTGGTAGAAGAACACATGATAAGGAGAGAAGTTGACTCACGTCTTCATTGGTTGTCTGGTTGAGAGCCACAAGGAAAGTGTGGAATCCAGTCAGTCCCACGACGGACCAGAGTGTGAAGAAGCAAATGAGAACTTCTAGAACAGTGAAGTGATGTTAAGGAACGTTGAAGAAGCCACACCAGGGGACTTGATGCCTCAGTTCATACTCAAGGCATCAGTCACACCATCTTTACTCCTCGGAACATATATCACAAATGGCCAAGTATCCATATGTAACAACAGATGAATTCTAAACTCGCTGGCTATATCCCTTATGAAAGGTAAAGGACCTCTGTTTATTCACTACAAGTAGATCTCTAACATCTCTAGTGTATTCAAGTGTTTTTCTGCTTATTTGTCATTGGCTCTTTGAAGGGTACATTTAGGAGGAGTCCAAAGCTAAACAATGTTGGCCACCACTGCCAATGGGAAACACACCAAAGAACACACTTTATAAAAGAAAAAACTGGTGGGAAAAAACAGAGTATGATTTATAGAAATCTCATCTGAATCTCCTTTTCAGAAATGTAACTGCTGTACAAAATAAGCCTTAGCTGTAACAGGAAGGTAGGACTTCCAGTAAGTGACACAAAAGCTATATTGAGAGCAAACTGCAGCCCACTAGAGAAGTTAAGGCTGAGCCTGGGATCAGAATGACTCAGGAGGGAGGCAGTGGAGACAAGGGTGAAGGAAAGACCTCCCTTTAAGCCCTGGCCATCTTCCATTTTGGTTGCTACCACTAAGGCGACGTTTTTTTTTTTATTTTAGACGTTGGCATTCTCTGACATCTGAAAAATGAGACGGTGGAGAACCGCAGAAAGAAAGCACACTGAAAAGTAGTTTAAGAGGGCTTCCCAGAGACATACTGCCAAGGGAGGATATGTTCCAGGAGTTTCTTTCAACGTCTCCAGGAAGCCAATTTTCAAGGATTCTGTGAAATTGGGAGGAGGAGTAGAGACAAAGATTAGTAACTTTAGTAACAAATACACACTTATCCTAGTGTCGACTCACTTTCTTCCCTCCCTATCCCTAGTTACAAGCTGGCAAGAGAGAAGCCCTCATTCAGGCAAAGGACTCACACCTCCAAGCTGGTACTCCCTTGACTAAAGGGTTCACCTTTCCAATGTAGGACCCAACACTGGACTAGAGATCAGGCAGAAGCCAAGCATCCAGCTCCCGTCCCTTTTCCCTAGCCTCTAGCTACAGGCATGGAGGGGGATATTCATTTATAGATGAAAGAAATCAGAAATATCCAAGAAAAATCCTCTCTCTTCACCAATCTGTATCTCTCCATTGTTCAAAAGTCCAGCTCAGAACTCATCTCTTCCCAGGAAGCTGCCTTGATTAAGACCACTGCTTTAACTCCACATCTCATCTGCTTTTGGGCTGTTTTGTGTGTGTGTGTGTGTGCATGTGCATGTGCAGACACACAGGTGTATATTTTCTGTCTTCCAAAGTAGACCATGAGCTACTAAAAGACATTCTCTGGCAAAACCCCTTCTACCACCTGACACAAGGCAGGTCTTACAAGGTAGAGGAGAGGACACATACAGTCAAAAATACATCCCCAACCTTTGGGATCACCTCAGAAATGCCTAGTACTCTAGGTACAGACTAGTAATTGTGGTCCCGGTACCCAGCAGAGGGCCACTGAGGTGGCCAGCATACTCAGTAAGTATTGACTGATGTGAGCTGGGTTTAGAGCCCTGCTCAAGAGCAGATAGCAGTGCTCAGTTCTACTGGTCCTAAGGCGCCTTTGCAATGGTAAAGTCCCACCAGGACATGGAAGCACTCCCCTAAGCTGTCCTCAAGTCTTCTCCCACCCCCCAACTCTCTGACAATGACACTGCCCTGTATACTCACTGAGGGCCACATAGACGATGTTGAAGGCGAAGACATAGATCGTGAGGAGGGAGAGAGAAAGGATGAAGAGGTAGAAGTAGCGGTAGTTCCTCTTTCCAACACAATTCCCCACCCAGGGGCAGTGATGGTCGAAGCGCTCTGTGGGAGAAAGAGAGAGTCCAGTGCCAAAGCCTCCAAAATGAAGCACAACCCTGTCATCCACTTAATACCTAATTCAAAGACCCCTAGTAACACTGCCTACTTCAATTGTAAAAAAAAAAACACTGGTTTTTATTTCATTTTTTCACAATGTTTTCATAGCCATCTCATTTGATCCCCACAATCATCCTGGAAGTTGGGCAAAAAAAGATATCTTTTTCTCCATTTTACAGATGAGGAAACTGAGGCACTGAGGGGTTAAGTGATCTGTCTCACCACCAGGTAACAGCAGAAACCTTGCTTTTCCAAAGAAAAATCTTAGTAGGTGCATCTACTAACTACAGGAAGAACAAATAGGTGTAAATAGCCAAGGAAATTTTTGAAAAATGAGTAGCGTGGTTTTTCTTAACCTCCAGTTAGTAAAAAAAAATATAAACCTACAATACTTTAAATGGTGTGGCATAGCTCAATGGAATGGAAAGACTCTAGAATAGACAAGAATTTACAGTCTGAGAATGGCAGTGCTACAAAACCAGCGGTGAAAGGAAGTATTATTCCACAAACAACTCGGCGGCAATTGGCTACTTGGTTGAAAATAAGGTTAGATCGTTTTCCCCTCACACTATTTATGAAAATTAATTCCAGACGAATTAAAGAGTTAAATGAAAAAACAAAGTGAAACCTTAAAATAGCCATAAAGAATAGATGAACATTTGTCTCCTGTATGGAGAAGGACTTTCTCAGCATAAAAGTAAAGGAAGAAAAAAAAGTAAAGGAAGAAAACATCAACAACAAAGAAAAATAGATTTGACTCCATACACTTTAAAAAATATTTCATGTATGTTAAAAATACTATGAAGAAAGTTAAAGAGAAAAAAAATCCAAAGGAATGTATGTAAATTTTGTAACTCAGTCTAAGAAGTCCTTACAAATCAATAACAAAATACAAATACTCCTTCAAGAAAATAGTCAAAGGCAAAACAGCTAATAAATACCATATAAACAGATATTTAAATGTTTTCAGACTCACTAATAACTCTGCAATACTGATACAACGATAAGATACCTTTTTGCCTATCAAAATAAGAATAAAAAATAATATCCAGGATAAGTGAGAATGGGGTAGAATGTACACTCTAATACACTGTTTGTAGGAGTATAAATTGAGAGAACCTTTCTGGAAAGCAATTTGGTCAAATGTATCAAGAGCCTTAATAATGCTTATACCCCTTCAGCAGAATAACTCCATTTTCAATAATTTCTCATGAAGAAATAGAGATGTGCACAGAAATTTAAGTTCACTAATTTTTATTAAAATTTTTATTGTGGTAAAAGATATAAAACATACAATTTGCCACTTTAACCAATTTTAAGTGTAAAATTCAGTGGCATTAATTACATTCACAATGTTGTGCAACCATCACAACTACCTATTTCCAAAAATGTTCATCACCCCCAAACAGAAATGCACTACCCATTAAACAGTAACTCTCCATTTTCTCCTTTTCCCAGCCCCTGGTAACCTCTAATCTTCTTTCTGTCTCTGTTAATTTGCCTATTCTAGATACTTCATTTAAGTGGAATCATACAATATATGGCCTTTTGTGTCCGGCTTCTTTCACTTAGCACGCTTTCAGGCTCATTCATGTTGTAGCATGTACCAGCACTTCATTCCTCCTTATGATTGAATAATATTCCATTGTATGAATATACCGCGTTTTGTTTATCCATTCATTTGTTGATGGACACTTGGATTGTCTCCATCTTTTTTGCTTATTATGAACAAGGCTGCTATGAATACTGATGTACAAGTATGTTTGAGTTCCTGTTTTCAATTCTTTTTGGTATTGTTATGGACAGAATTATGTCCCCCTACCAAATTCATAGCCCTAATCCTGAATGTGACTGTATTTGTAGACAAGGTCTCTAAGGAGGTAACTAAAGTCAAATGAGGTCATAAGAGTGGGGCCCTAATCAAATGGTATCCTTACAAGAAGTGCGGAAGCACAGAGAAAAGGTCCTCTGAGGACATAGCAAGAGGGTGGCCACCTGCAAGCCAGAGAAGCCTCACCAGAAATCAACCCAGCTGGCGCCTCGATCTTGGACTTCTAATCTCCAGCACTACAAGAAGATAAATTTCTGTTACTCAAGCCATTCAGTCTGTGGTATTTTGGTTATGGCACCCCAACCAGACTAACGCAGGTATACACCCAAGGTTCCAGGGTTGGAATTGCTGGGTCATATAATTCTATGTTTAACTTTTTTGACGAACTTCCAAACTGTTCTCCACAGTGGCTGCACCATTTTACATTCCCACCAGCAATGTATGAAGGTTCAAATCTTGTCACGTCCTTAAATTTAGTAATTTTGATTGCAGCGTTATAATAATGAATAAAATGGAATTGTGAATAATATCTACTGGTAGGAGACTGCCTAATTAAACTAGAATATAACCATATGATGGATTATGCAGTCATTAAAAATAATATATTCAAAAAACATTGATTAAAGATGCAGAAAAATGCTCAGGATATAACGTTAAGTGACAAAGGCAGGACTAAAAACTCTATTATGTGTGATCCAATTTCACATACAAGAGAGAGACTAGAAGGAAATATAGCAAAATGGAGAGTAAGTTTGGGATTAAGTTTTATTTACACTTTCTGTACTTCCCATATTTTCTACAATGAACATGTACTACTTTAATGAATCATAAAAGCACAAAGAATAAAATACATCATTTTTAAAGCACAGTGAGCCATGTACCAACCAAAAAATAAGACTCTAAGAATGGTGCCTCTTCTGGTTAAAGGGCTACAATATATCTTTGCAGAAAAGGGAAGATAGCCTTACTATAAGTAAACTTACCATATAAAAAAAATCGGAAAATGTAGATTTATACAGATATATTTTTACCGTATTATAAATCACATCTTTTTCTGATAATACAATACATACTCATTGTAGAAAACTTGAAAATAATGTTTTTCTAATGAAGGAAACAAAATCACTTATAACCCCACAACCTATAGATAACAAACAATAAGCATTCTGGAGTACCTCCTTGCATATTTCTTTATATATACTTGTATTTTTAAAATGTGTAACTGAGATCACACTATAAATACAGCCTATCTTCTATTTTATTTCATTTAGCTTTCTGGTATGAGTTTTTCTCATAAAAGTCTACTGTATGAATGTCCCACAATTTATTTGACCATTTATGTACTGGTGGACAATTAGGTTCTTTCCAATTTTTCATTATGATAATAATCTAGAGATAAATACATCCATACATAAATCTTTCATCACATCCCTGATTATTTTCTTGGGCTAGATCCCGAGAAAGTGAGTCACTGGCATTAAAGGGTATACATGTTTTAAGGCTTTTATGAATCTTACTATGCTGCCTTCCAAAAAGTTTGTTCCAATTTACACTCTTACCAGTGTAAGATTAAGCATTATCAGGTTTTCCTTGCTAATTTTCTAGATTAAAAAAGATCCTGTTTTAATTTTTATTTCTTTGATTTTTCAGTAGAGATGAACATTTTTACTAAGTAATTGCATTTCCTGTTTTATCTGCTGTCCATATTTCTACTGAAATGTTAGTGCTTCTTTTTTTAAAAAATCAATTTGTATGCATTCCTTATAGTTAAGAATACTAATAAAGAGAGGGAACTCTTTATGAAAACCTTCACATCACACTTTCTTGAAATATCAAGTTTCCTGGCTCATTTAAAATGACTTTCAATTTATAAAAATCCTATCTACATATAGCTTTTTACCATATAAAGTAAGATACATCTTCCCAACCTTAACCTAAAAAGAACTGGCTAATAAGAGGAAAGCAATGTACTCAGGCGTGCTCCGTGGCGTATATAAAGAATGCTGGAAGGATGCCCGTTGATAATATAAGGAATTGCACATACATGCCTATCAATAGACATATTTACTGCCTGTCTTTTTCTCTTTTCCAGGGTTCAGCATAAATTAGGCAGTGATTACAACCAAGCCACATATATGCAGATAGAATCACAGACCCCTGTATTATGCACACATACAATCGCCACCCTTGCAGCAGAAGCAGAGAAAGAAGAAATGAGGGTTTTGGAATCAGACCCATTCCAGCTTCATCTCCTACTAATTATATGAACTTACACAAAGGTGCTTCACCTATTTCCTCATCTGTCAAACGGGGATACTGCTTATCTTATGGGGTTCTTACAAGTCTTAAATGAGAGAAAGGGATAGCACTTAGCACAGTGCCTAGAATATAACAAGAATTCAATAAATGCTAGCAATTTTCTTCTTAGGAACACTACTTACTTAGCCCTTCCTTCCCCGATACTGCCCTCCAGTGGACTAGGAGTCTCCTCCCCCTATGTAAGACAGGTTCCACTGGAAACAGATCCAGTAGAGGAAAATCGAGATTTGAAAAACAAGTAAAGTTTATTTCCTCATTTGCCAAAGAGGTTGTTTTTTTAAATTTTAGACTAGAATATATTTCAATTACGATCAGATCTACGGTAGTACACTGATTGACAATTGTTCAGAACCTTGTTTCCTATCTAAAGTTTCCTAACTAAATCTAGCTTATTTCCTATCTAAATCTATCTTCCCACCCACCACTGATTTTTCCTGAGAAGAATCACCCTGACCCTCTTCTTTAACTCAGCCTTTCCCCCAGAGAAAATCTCTTTGGTTTTACTCACCCACACAATTGTCACAGATGCTGCAATGAGAGGCCCGGGGAGGCCGGAAGATCTTGCACGTGTAACAGTATTTCAGTTTCACAATCTGGTTGTTTATCTGGAAATTCTTGATACGAGGGGGTGGTCGCTGGCCTTGGGGCACCGCACCATTGGTAGCTTCTGTAGATCAGTAAAGATAGATAACGTCACTGTTAGCCATTATATGAGCCCAAAAGTCTCACTACCTCTACAAGAGCAATGGGAGTAATCAAAAGTTCCCTAGGACCACTGTCTTCTCCAGACTGGTATTTTTAGACTAGACTCTCACCATCACAGAATATCCTCCCAAAATTCCACCGAGTGCCATGCAATTATTTTGTGTACATGTGAAAAAGTGTTTCTTCAAAATTTTGGCTGATTACAAAGGAAAACATTCATAAAAGAAGAAATACAAATGGCTAAAGAAATATGAAATGAAAACATCCACTTTCCTGATAATCAAAGAAATAAAAATGAACACAAACACACTATTTCCACCTCTTATATTAACAAATATTAAAAAGAATAAAAATACCCAGCGTTAGTAAGGATGAGGAGAAGGTATTTTTATACATTACCTGTAAGCAATATGACAGTGACTACCAAAATTTTAAATATGTGTACTTCTAGGAACTTACCAAAATTACAAAGAGACATACAGGATATTTGTCACAGAGTCCCTTTTAATAGTGAAAGACTGAAAATAACCTCAATGTCATAATAGGAGGTTGGATAAGCAAATTATGATACATGCAGGGGATGGAATATTATGTAGCCATTTTAAATGATGTACACATTTTAAATGACACAGGAAAATATTCATGACATATTGCAAAATGAAAATGTACACTAAAAAAGAACACGTACAAAGGATTTTATCTTGCAAAAGTAAAATACAGGCATGAAAAAAAGACTGGAAATACTTAGAATCAGGAAAACAGTTACTTAAAAATAGGGGTAATATATGTTTATTGTAAAACATTTGGAAAAAACCCAGAAAATTTAAATAAAAGACAAAAATCACTGACAGTCTCTCAATTCAGGGATATTTATGCATTTTGGTGTATTTTCTTCTGTCTTCTCTTAATAGATAAACAGTCATGATTTTTTTAAAATTTGAGATTATATTATAAATATAATTTTATATCCTGTATTTTTCACTTAACATTATACAGTGAGCATTTTCCCATGGTTGTTATTTTCTGAAAACATCATTATTGGCAATATAATATTCCATCATCTGCATGTGCTGCAATTTATTTAACCATTCCATATTACCGGGCATTTAAGTTGCCTCTGGTATTTTGCTATTTAAATGATGCTGTATGCAAAAACTTAAAACATTACAGATGAAGGTTAATCCCCTTTGATCTCCACCGCAATCCTAATTCCCTCTTCCTTTCCCAAAGAATATGTTCACATGTTAAAATTAATTTCTAAAACATCAAGAAAAGAAGAAAAACATGTTAAAGTCTGAGCAGTAATATATGAAGTTGCCGGCATTAATAGCTAGGAAAAAGGAAAAATGATGCATTAAAAATCCTTCCACAGTTATTTGTGAAAATCTCTGATTATTTCCTTTACTAACCCTGAGAGATGTGGAATTACTGGGTCAAAGGGTATGAACCCTTAAAGCCCATATTACTTATTGCTAAACTGCTTCCCAGACAGATTGTATCAATTTGCACACCCGCCCTTCTGCAGCATATGAGAGTGCCTGTCTCATTGCACCCTTGCTGTGCAGAATAATTCTAAAAACAGAATATTTTTTCAATTCACTTTGATTTTAAAAATATCTGCCATATGGAACTTTTTTCCTTTTTTTGCGGAGTGGAGTGGATGCTGTGAAATCAAACAATAACAGTGTGTCACAAGTCTTAAAAGGATGAGGATAGCTAGTCCTTAGAGGATGATAGAAGTACCAGCATGTACTTTAACATTCCTCTGCAAGTGCTTTCCATGAGGGCACCTGGGAGATAGAGTTCACGGCTCACTCTCCCCATGAGGCGCGCTATGATGCAAGGAAATCATACGTCTTCTCTCCCCCAACCAGCCCCGGCCCACAGCATATCCCGTACAGGGCTGAATCTAAGTTGACAGAAACTTGCTAACAAAAACATACATATGAACTCAAGAATGCACTCTTCTATTGAGAGAAACATGCTAAAAGCAGAGGTCACAACATGACAGCTCGAGCCGGGGCCTAGGCCCAGTGATCTGGCAAAAGAGAGCTAACCTTGCTAACAGCCTGCTGTGAGACACAAGATAAAGTCAAGGCACTGCCTTGACCTTCAGTTCCTCTATATGTGAATGGAAAGGGGATGCTAAAGGCATAATCCAGACGGAGAAAAGACAACACTCATAACTATCCCTTCCTATCTTGTTCCTAACTAGCCCAGGTCTCCCCCAAACTTCAGCTGTGCCAACACACTTCACCTCTGTTTCCTGCCCACAATTCCTTCCTTACCTCAATCCCTAAGCAGTTTGAGCTCAGATGTAGACAAACCTATGTCCCTTTGGTGCAGCTAAAACAGGCCAAATTAAAAAAAATCCACTAAGCTGAAGAGAAACACAGCTAAATAAACGAAAGAAATATGAAATCTTGGAGGCTTTCAAAGCACCCTAAAAGAGTATCAAATTAACATGTTGTACACCTTAAACTTACACAATGTCATTGTCAATTATATCTCAATAAAGCTGAGGGAAAAAAAGAAATCAAGTAGAACTGCAAGAAAATATTTCTTTGACAATAGCATTCATATAAACATTAGGGATAAACTCAATAGGAGAAGCATAGAAATTAAAGAAAACTATAAAAATTTTATTAAAGGGTATGAAATTCAGTCTGAAATTATAGAAAGATGTACAATCTTCTTGGTTAGGCACATAATAATTATACAAATGTAAATTCTCTCAAAAATAATATATAAATGTAATATAATACCTACTAGAACCTCAATACATTTGTCTTTTTAAGTAAATAAAATAATATTAAAATCTAGGCAAACAAAAACAACAACAAAGCACGTAAAAGAACAAAAAGCTAACCACAGACTGGTGCTCCACTGGCACAGCTGTTAGTCTTCCAAGTCCTGGGTCCCTGTCTTTTACTCTATGTGGATGCTGACTCTAGCTACTTGGGTACCAGATTCGAGAACAATTTAGGTAGGCACTGTTGCTGGATCTGGTGGGCTCCCAGTCCCTCCCAGTCCCTCCCAGTACTGGCATCAGAGTCTTCTTTCCCAGTATGAGCTCCCAGGATATCCCCTCCTTGAGCCCTGGGATGTTCTGCTTCAATTCATGAAGGCACCCTGGCTCCTGGGTATTGTAGCATTTTACCTCTGTCCCAAAGGACCCTACCCTGAGCTGCAGACTGCACTGTAATGAGTCTGTAACTACTCCCTTTACCATTCCTAGAATTTCCAATGGTTCCTGGCACCACAGTGGTCCCTTCTCATCTTGTGTATCCCCCTAAAGCAGGAATTCTTGGTTAGGAACCCATGAATGTGCTTCAAAAGATCCATGAACCCCTGAAATTACACACAAAATTGTACATACGTGACGCATATAAGAATATTTTTATGAAGAGAAGGTTTATAGCTTTCATAAAAAAAATCAAATGAGTTGATGACCCCCCCCAAATTTTTTTTTAAATCCTCTCGGGAATAGTGCCGAAGGACCTTGGTAACAAATCCCTCCTGAAATGCAACCCAACACAGGGAAGCATGAAGCTCACATTATTCACAGGGTGGTCACGACCTCAAATTCAGGATCTTAGAGGGAAAAGGCTAGAAGTGACTGTTAATCTGCAACTACTATTAGGATTCCATTCCCTTACCAATCAAAGCCACCCACTGCACAGCATACTGCCAGCTGGTTAGAAAACTCACCTATCTCCATTTCTATGAAAGCTGCTTCATCCGGCAGGGCCCGAGGGATCACTCCAGGGTCACTGAAGCTGGTCCTCAACAGTGTAGCCATGGAGAAAAGGAAGAGCATGGCAGCGAACACAGGGATGGCAGGAGACAGCTGGACAGCCAGGTAGCGGCATCTGAAGAAAGCAGGTTAATTAAACACTTAGTTATTCTGACCCTATATTGACCTCAAATTGTTACCAGTATGTGAATCTGGTCTCTACAACAAAATCAGCAGTATCTCAAGGGCAGAGACCATATTTTTTACTTCTTTCAAAATACTGAAAACTCCTCACACATGGTCCTATACATACTAGCAGCTAAACAACTACTTAATTGATTGATGCCGCCTATAACACACAGAAGATAATATCAAGGGACCTTGGCTACTCCCAAGCCCAGAACCCAGTCCCTCCTGTCAGCCTGCTGGGAGCCCCATCTCCCTGTGCCTGGGCAAAGGCTCACACCTGTTAAGGTCAGGGACGCAGCTGAGCCTGGACTGTACACACTACAGGTTGCTCTCACTCTGGGAATGTCTAGAGCTTCTGGTACCCACTCATCTGGTACAGGCCTGAGCTCGAGGAGAAGGAAGAAAAGTTGAGGACTCGTCATGAAGCAGAGTCCCAGTGTCAGACAGAGGGTATGCCCAGGGTGCTTCAAGGCCAGTGAAAAGCTTCAGGGCTGCTGACTGACTCTGCAACATCCACTTGTTCCTCCTCCTTCTTCAGTTAGCTCAGCCAGTAGGTGACTAGTGATCACCGGCAAGAGAATAAAAAAATTGGATCTCCTTAGCATCCCTTCCCAACATCATGTTAGGTCCCCTCTTTTCTCATAATTCATTCACCTGGAAGGCGGTTCCTCTTTCTCTCTGGATATCCCAGCTCTACTCATCCTTCAGGTCCAGAGCCATCAATGTCCTCACTGTCATCATCACAATCACAACCCACTGAGCACATACCACATGCCAGGCATTGCACTAAGCTCTCTAGATGCAAGATCTCATCCATTTCTCATCCTACATCTATGAGGTTGAGTCTATTATCCCTATCTGATAGCTGAAGAATCTGGGATTTATGAGGTCTTGCCTCCTCCAAAAGGCCTATCCTAAACCGCACGAACCTCTCCCTTCTCTACCATGTCACAGTCTTGTATTGTTTCCTAGCTGTTTTTCACTATGTTGACCTTATGTCCCCCAAATGAACTTTATAAGAGCAAGAACCCTGTCTCTTGGGAGTGGGAATGCCTGGGTTTGAATTCTGGCTCTACCAGCTCCCAGCTGGGTAACTTAGTTAACTTCAGGCTCCTTAACTGTGAAATGAGGATGGTAATAGTATTTCATAGGGTTGTTTGTGCTTCAAATGCATGAATATAAATAAAGTGCTTAGAACTGCCCTTGACACATAGTAAATGCTAAGTAAATGTCAGCTATTAACATTATCATCATGGTTCTGTATCTCCCAGAGCCTAATACAAGTATGGGAACTAAGACGTTATCAACAAATACTTGTCGAGTTGCGCTGAATTTCAAACCAAAAAAATGGGAATATGTGATGAGAGTTATCACTGGTGTATTTTTACTCTCCTCCTCCTGAGGCACATTTCCTCCTTGCACACAGAGATCCTCTCCTGGAGGCAGACTGTAAGTGCGTGAGCAAGGACCAGAGGAACCACGAAGAAAGTGAGCTAAGGTAAAAGGCCTACCTCGTTGGCTCGGGGATTAAGCAAGCTGCTGTACACTCAGAGCAAATGTTTAACCCTGGATTACCTTCGCTGCAGGTTCGGAACAATCCCTGTGAGAGCCTCCCCCTGCCGCCTCACCACACGCACGACTGCATGGGGGGTGCAAACTAACTGTACGACTAGGCTGAGCAGTTTGTCATGAAAGCGAACGTAGAGTGAACTTGCAAAATGACTTTTGTGGCTTTTTGTTTGCTTGCCTGCTTTTTTTTTTTTTTAACAAAATCCTTGGTCTTAGTTTGCTTTTGTCTGATTTACTTCCTTCTCCTAAAAGACAAGGGTAGGTGCTGGCTAACTGAGTTCAGGGTAATTAAGGTCCTTGTATATCACCAGCTTGTAGATTACCTCCTTTTCCACTGTTCCCTTTCACTGGTACAGATAATCAAGAAGTGAATTCAGAAATGAAAGTCACCTCCACTTATTAGGGACCCAAAGGACACAGGAGAAACACGAGGCTCCATTTCACAAAGAAGCCAAGTGAAATTACCACACTAACAGAAAACAGCCATCTTCCTCATCACTCAAACTGCCCTGGCTGTAGTCTCCAATGAAAAGCCTTAGGAAAACCAGAGCCATCTGATGGGCCACCAAAGGGAGTTTAAATTGTTTTATTAGCGGGAAAAGATACAGAGAGAGTAAAACACACACACACACACCCCACACACATTAATGTTGTCCCCATGCACAGAAGGACAAGCTTAACTAAGTCCCATTAAGTCCCATTCCGACACCTGCTTGTTGACGGGACAAAAGACAACTTAGATTTCAATTATGCTACGCCATCAAGGATAAAGGTCTCTGTAATCTCTACACAGACTGTCTTCTGCACCTGCTAAAACAATCCACTCTGTATGTCAACAAGTACACAACAGGCCCATTGTATTGTTCTCCAGAGACGAGGCTACTGGCAGCCAGTTGTCACTAGTGAGTGGGTGTGGCTGGGAAGGCAGATGTGGGACCAGCAGGCCTTTCTACCCCGAGTAAAAGGAAACTTAGCCAGAGGCTAAGACCACTGTGAACTACAGCCCATGTGTCTGTCTTTAATAGTTATGATCAAAAATACCCCCACCCCAGGTTAGTTCCCTAATTGCAGTAAGCTAGAGATCTGTCTTGGAGAGGAATAAGCTATGTGAAGATTTGGTGGTAATTCCCACCAAAATCAACCTTCAAGTCAGGAGTAACCTCAAACATCACTAATTTGTCCCAGTGAAAGACTGAATTTGTTGTCCACAAATATAAGCTGTTTTTGAAATCCCGCAGTACTTTCCATCTCTATCACTTCTTGGAATGATGATACTCTTCCTGAAACAGAACTCTCCTTTGTCTTCCGAGTACCAAGAGGCCTTCCCCCTTCCGGGGGGTTAGAAGTTGCTTTTCTCCCTTGTGAGCTTTATAAATGCAACCATGTCCCCACTAAGTCTTCATTTCTGCCACCTGAAGAGACATGATGGTTTTAAGCCATTCTTTACCGACCTATTGATTGGACTAGACGACAGGACTCTCACACATCTCATGGGCCACATGGTGGTACTGACCAGCAGTAACCAGCAGTGCCAGGCTGGGCTGTGTGTCATGTCCCATCCCCCATTCCTAGCACGCTAGTTGGTTGGAGAGACAGTGATAATGACACAGACTTCAATTCACATGAAAAAATTCAAGAGATTCATGACTGGAGCTAGTAAGAAACCAGACAGCTTTCACGGCAGGGCCGCCTCATAGACCAGCAGTGTGGACTGGTGTTCTATACTCTGCTTCTAAGTCTCCCTAATAGCTTTCTTGTCATGTTTTTTGGTTGTTGTTCTTTTATCAGTGCAATCAATCAGCCAATAAGTATTTATGGGTCTAACAAATGAAGAACAAGAGAAATAGGAGTTAATTTTGTTGGGGAAAACATAACTAACATATGAAACAGCTAAATAAGGTAAGACTAATAATCAAGTGTTTGGATGGTGATTTGGACACTAAGGACTGTAGTGGTCAGAGAAGAGCTCTCTTGGGAAGCTGGTGGCTGCTTGAAACTGCTCCCATAGCAGCCATTCTGGGTGGCTTTAAGGAAGAGCTGTGCTTGGAACAGCAGGAAGGGCCCAAGGATTAGAGCCCCGCAATGGCCCTTGATCCCACATAATAGAAATAAGCCTTTGCTATAAGTCCTCCCTGACATAGATGGCTGTCTGTCCTCTCACATACTACCTACCTCTAGAGCTTAGTCATCGTGTAGAACCACCCATAAGACTGGTTCAAGATTCTTCTGATGATACTCAGAGTCTGATAAGAGGGAAAAAACTTCCTTGGACACAAAAACAGAATTTAAAATCAGTTTCCAGATTTACTGCTATGTGAAGGTCAGAGGAAAATGCATAACCCTGTTTTGCTCCAGTAGCAATGGGGAAAATCAACCAAACAGGAACACTTTGAATTTGGAGGCAATCAGCCATCCTCTCACTGAGGAAGGCTGAAATCTCTCCAGGCAAACCTGCTAAATAGGTTTGGCAAGTTTCAGTTATAATAACAAATTTCACATTTCAATTATAACATATTTCAAATGTAACAAATAACAAATAACAAAGTTCAATTATATTATCCTCTTGCACAAGAACTTAGAACGGTTCCTCCCTGCTGGATATTAAATCCGAAACTCCTCAGGCCAGTATTCTGAGACCCTCCATTAACTGGCCTTATCTAATCACCATCATAAGGTTCTTGTCTTCTCATTGCCCCATCCCAGACACATCCCCCTCGTTACCCTGAGTTCACTAGCCACTTTTTATTGCAAGAGGCATAAGGTGCCTCCTTTGTTCTTAAACACAATACCGGCTCTGGCATCTCGGAGGAGGAAGAGTTAGGACTCCCCTCCTTCAACAAACATCTCAACTGATGTCAGCATACTAGGGGACATCCCTGTTCTTTGTGCTCACTTTTCCCAAAATAGAAGATCACTATGCTCAATTAAGACTTATTCTCAGAAGATGGAGACTGACGGTGTGAAACTTGTTACCACAAAAGGTAGTAGAGGCTGAACATATACCGATGAATTCTGAATGACAGAACCATAAAGAATTGTCAAGGGAAAACACACTATTTCAGGAGACATAACCCAATCCCTCTCCAGGGGATGTGCTTTATCAGAAAGTTGCGTTTAGCTAAGTACTGTAACAGATTGGTATCAAAGAGGCAACTATGCCTTTCTAAAACTGTCATTTGATTGGCCAAGTCACAGACAGAATCTTGGGCTAGAAAAGCACCAGACTGAACCTCCATAGAGCAATTCTCCAGAGAATGCTCTCTTGGTTAGAGATCATGATAAAGTCACTTTCTTTCTTCCTAATCTCACCTAAGGAATTCAGAAACCTGGACCTTGTCACTAGAGACATGTATATTCTGCTGTGTCACAGTCTGGCTTTGGTCTGCATAGCCCTGTGTCTCCTCAAACCTGGTAACTTTGTGTTGTCAGATTGCCTCCTTTCTTCCGCCTCTCCATGGGGACATGGTGCCCCTTACATCATGATCACCCACAGAGTAACAGGGCAGAGTGTACACATCACTTACTTTTCCCTCAAGCCCTCCCCATCCCGGCAGCAGGGACGAGGAGTGGCTACAGAGGTGATGAGCCCTCGTAACTCACAAGCTTGCTTTCTAAGCCCACACTTAGAGATGGGCTTCTTTGTTCCTGTTAAGGCTACCAGAATGCCATGCTAGAATGCTGTTAGTGTTCCACAAAGATGCCTTCGTTTTCTGGGAACATGAGCTAAGGGAAGCCAAAATAACCTAAAGTCCACCAGGTAACACAAACACAAACTAGCAAGAACCCAGAACATGCTGGTCCAACATCTGGCACTGTGCACAGCTTTAGTAATCTGAATGTCTTCAGGATTCTGGATTCAAAAGGTAGCAATAAGATGAAGGGTCGTGTTGTATAGAGGCACTGGCTGGCCAACAGATCTTGATGAAATAACCCTACTTCGATAGACTTGGTTTCCTCACCTGCGAAATGAAGTGGCTAGTCTCGAAGGCCCCTTTTGGCTCTACCACTCTATGATTCTGTCAGTTAAGACTGTTACATTTTAAGTGCATCCAGAATGTATCAATTCAGCAGTATTTACTGATCACCTACTTTATGTAAAGCCTGGCAGAGGGCACTCTGGGGGCCACACAGACATAGAAGATAGTCCCTGACATTGAAAGAGCTCAAAGTGTAATAAACACAGAATGCAGAAATATAAGAAAGGTCATATAATTATGAGTTAGATGACTGGTATGTACAATTAGTCCCACGAATACAGAAATTACTAGAAAAGTTTCACAAAGGAAGACTCAAGAAAGGACTTGAAAAAGAGGTAGAATTTGAATAGGCTAGAAGTGGAACAATTACTAAGCAGTGCTACAAAGCTTTTTTCAGTTCATCCAATTCAATGACTCCTCTGTACATCAGAAGCACCCATGAGGGTCAGTCCAACAGGGTTTGATAGTGCCTTGATATGATTTCCTCTATATACAGCACAGTGAGGCAAAAACACAGACCAGAGCAGCAAACTACCTCTACTTCAGGGGTCGAGAGTCACACTGTCATTCTTGCCACAAGAGAAGTCTCAGGATCTTGACCCCACCAGTGATCTGGTCACAAAGTTAAAAGACACAGCTAGGAAGCCACTTCCAGGGGACAGTGCACTTGGTCCTCTCCCCAGGCTTTATCAGGAAGTTGAATTTGACTGAATACCACAATAGCCTTTCAGTAGCTGGACAGCTCACAGGTTGTCAGCGTTGCTCTGCTGTAGTGTCCTGACATTCCCGGCCAAGCTGCTGGCTATGTGTTTATCACACAAGCTGGACAGAGTTTGGGCAGAAAGGACTGAGACTAGTTCATGTGCTCAAAGCTGAAACTGGCATACACACTCACACTTCCTAAATCCTACACCCTAAGAACAAATTAGGAAATTCTTTTTTTTTTAAGCATTGTAAAATTTACACTCTGCTTCTAAATTCAAATACATTTACTGTAGATACAGTTCCATTTAAATACGGCTACCTGCTGGTAATCTTCTATCCTCTCCTTTTCTTTGTGTGTATTTCAATCTTCCAGACAGACACAAGACTTATATTAGATCAACAAGATTATACTGTATAGCACAGGGAAATATATACAAGATCTTGTGGTAGCTCACAGCGAAAAAAAATGTGACAATGAATATATGTATGCTCATGTATAACTGAAAAATTGTGCTCTACACTGGAATTTGACACAACATTGTAAAATGACTATAACTCAATAAAAATTGTTATTAAAAAAAAGAATTATATACAATTTCAGACTCTCAGAGTTGCAAGAGGCTTAGTGATAATCTAGCCCAATTTCCCATCCTGGGCAGGAATCCACTCGGTGACAGCAGCCCTGAGAGATGGCTACTCAGCTTCTTTGGAAACACTTCTAACAATGCAGAGCTAACTAGCTCCTGGATAGACAACCTTTTTTCATTTTACGTATTCAGCCTACTGTCTGTCCACTAAAAATTACAGGTCCCTCCTTTGAGAAGTCTAAATGTGTAAAGGCAAAACCCCAAAATAAAAAGACGTCCACTGGCACTACTAACACTGCATGTTTTTCATCAAGGGGCGCCCACATGCCTGACCAGATTTCTCAAGCCATCTGGCCAGCCCAGGGCTGTGCCATAGGCAGCTATAAATCACCTCGCACTTGTTCCTACGCACCTGCTGCAAGCAGGACCCTGTTACTAAAATGCAAGTCCAGATGTGCCTCAAGATCTGGACTTTTTTCCTCAAGACCAAAATGCCGCAGCCAGAGGATGTGCAGGCTATGCTCCCAGGCAGTTTTAAGAATGAAAACAGCCCTGTGTCACTGAGGGTTCAGTCGCCCTCAACTGCCTGAAGGCAGGGGGCTAGATCAGCTGACTTCCTGAGGTCTCCCTAAGTTCTAACACTAACGAAGAAGCCCATATTCTGCTCCCAATGCTATCCCCCACCATGCGGTTGGTAGTAAATTATAGACCCCAAAGAAAAAGGTCGACCAGAAAGACTTCCTTCCCCAGAGGCATGCTGGTGTCCTTTGTACAGCCTGGCATTGGTGAGGCAAATCAGCCACCACCTAGAGAGCCTGTGTGTCTGCACATGACAGACAGACAGACAGACAGACAGTCACGCATATGCACACTACTTATTCACAAACACAGATTCCACCATTCTCAGTAAAAAGGATTCATCGCCAGGGTCCTCTCCCCTTTGGTCAGATGCAGACTTCCCCATTCCACTCCTCAGCTAACACGGTTACTTCCTTCTCCCCTCCCCCCTTCCTACTGCCTCCGCCAGCCCTTCTCTCAAAAATATTTACTCTACCACACAGACCGCTGAAACTCAGGGAAGTTTACAAACAACCTCACCCTTCATATCTGAGGGCAAAGCACAAGAAATAACTTGGCAGAAAAAAGTCATTTTGGTAGAAAACCCAACCTGCCTCAGTCAAAAAGTAACTTGACTGATTATAAGCTTCATGCCACAGGCAGTTTTCTTCAGAAGCCTTCAGGGCCTAAGTGGAACAGATCCAAATCAGACTCTGTCTGGCTCCCAGATACAAAAAGGGCCGAATGTCAGTAGCTCCAAATTTCAAGTTCCCTTGGCCAGTCAAACCAGAGGCTTCCTGGGTCCAGAATTACCAGCTCACTCAGGGCCTAGAAACAAATCTCATCTCTGTTTTGAATGGTTCCAACAAGAAAAGTTTAACCTTGATGGGGAGGGGGTGTTGGTGGGTGGGGAGTGGATGGGGGTGGAGTAGTAAAAAGAGCCAGCCATTCAGCAGGAGAAGGAGCGAAAGAGAGAATGAGAGAGAGTAGAGCTCAGCTCTGCACTTCCGAAAACAAGCAAGGCAGGAATGAAGCAAAGAAAACTTGGAGAGAAGGGTGGAGAGAGGGGAAATATTTTTTAAATGTTATGCATATGCCTGCCTGCTTGCACACGCTCACTTGTACCAAACACAAGAACACACACACACACTTAGCCATGAACTCAGACTAGAGAGCAGCTAAGAAGCCATCATCAACCTGCCTGACTTTGCCAAAAACTTCACAAAGTCGGCAGCATCAGCAGCAGCAGCAACAGAAGTGCCTTTGACAAACAGGTCCTCCGATCTGATCTTACTTTCTTAGCCGTGTTGTAAAGTGGGTCCCCCTCTCCCCCTGCTGTTACTCAAGCCAGCTGCAACCATCAAAAAGTCTGGCACGGTAGCCCAAAAAAATCACTCTTAACACTGGGTAAGCCTGAAGCCCTTACAGAAGAACAAAAATGAGCCCCAAGAGACCAGAGCTCATTTTAATTACCCATGAAATGCTGGTCAAAGAGCCCTCTCCTCTGTCCCCTGGCCACGCCCCACAATGGGCGCTCCATTTCCAGGTCACCTGAGTACATGAATTACAGCAAGCTCATATCAGGTGGGGCTCACAGTCTACACACACCTCTTGGCTCCCCAAAGCCTTCCTGGTAATAATCCCAAACCAATTAACACTGCTGTCATCCCTAGAGTGTACAGCATTCTCAGCATACCCAGGAGTCATGCCACAGCACCCTAGAATCCAACTGGCCACCTCCCTAGAGTGGTGACCTACACAGACTTCAGACAGTGGCTGTAGTACAGGGTATTACATCACCGAAAAAATAACTCCAAGGCTGGTATTCGGCACACACAGAATACAGAGTTGTTTATGTTGAGCGATTTTGAGTAAAAGAAAGAGCAACTCACATTTAATAAGCTCATATGTGCCACACACGCAGCTAGACTGGCACAGCTGAGGCTGGAACCAATCTGCAGGTTCCCAATTCAGTTGGATTTTCAATTTAACAGCTAGCTAAGAGCTGAGCCCTCAGGAAATAGGACCCAGAGTAACAGAATAGGTGAACATCATGGGGTGGAGTTAACGACCATGAGGAGTGTCCCCAGGCTCAAGAAGGGTGGGGAAGAAGCAGCCTGTCACTAAGCGCCTAAGGAAACTACTGAAAAGGGGAGGTGAGTAATAAAGACAAACTCCTTTATTTCCCAAGTGTTCCGGGTTGGCCCCAAATCAGTGCTATAAAATTGGTATCAAAGGATTTGGTCTTTTTCGGAAGCACATACTCTGCTATAAGCACAAAACAATGAATTCAGTCAGTATGATCTATAGACATTGCTCAAGAGGACAGTGACAGCCATCCAAGGACTGTCCAGCAACTCCCCAGAAAGAAGGTTCTTCCCCTGGTCCCAAGGAAACCATAATCATGCAACTCTAATCAGTGGAAACTCACTCGAAGGCGAAGAAGAGTGTGCACGTCCCCAGGATGAGGAAAAGGGTCAAATAGAAGATGCCCTTTTGCCGGGCCATCATGACGCGGCCATCACAGCAGAAGGTGTTCCTGCCCGGGAGTTTCTCCCATTTCCGTGTCACCTTCTTTCTCACCACCATCACAGACATGATTGGAATTCCTGGTCCAAAATGGATTTTGATTACAAGAGATAAGAAACAGAAGCAGAGCCCAGCTTTGAAATCACGTTGCCTGCTATTGCTGCGGCTGGGTCAAACATCATCAAAAGTCCAATCTCTGACCCTAAGAAAAAGCACAAAAAGAAAAAGAAAATGAGGCAGGGACACAAAAACGTAGTTCGATCTTCCTTTCCCAGAGGCAGAAAGATGAGCACTGCCTGAAGGGGTGGGGGTAAAGAAATGGGAAAGTTTATTTTCAATCTGTTTTTGTCCCTTAAAAGAAGAAAAGGTTAACGGTTCTGAAAAAGAGAAGGGGGCTAGCAGACCTTCTTAATTATACCCCTATACTTCCAATACTGATGATTTGATTATCATAGAACTTTGGAACTAGAAGGGATTTTATAGGTGATAGCCCCAATTACTTTGTTTTGGAAATGAGTTAAGTGAAGACCAGAGAGAGTAAATAACTTATCCAGGGTCACAAAGCCACAACACTAAATCAAGAAAACAGGTCTGCTGACTTTCAGTCCAGGGCACTTTGCACTATACCGTGTTGCTCTATAATCATCATGAAGAGGACTCTGAAAATAACAGTAGCATTTCTTCCTTAAGGAGCCATTCCCTACCCTCTTCCACTTCTTCACCTTCTTTCTTCAATTAGTGACTCGAATATGAATCACACCAGGGAACAAGTCATCTTCTGGCAGAACTAGGAGGTTCTGGACACGTTGTACACAAACCCAGGTTGTATTTACTCAAAACAGATTTCGCCTAATCAAACCCTCCTAACTTCCTGAGTCCGGGAAATGAACCAATCTTGCTGGTCTAGCCTAACATTTGTGGGAATCTTAAGGAAACCACATCACAGACCTATAGGTGAAAGGCTGACTTAAGCAGGAGAGGTTCTGGAATGGCTGGGGGGAGGAGGGGCTTGAGGGGGTGGCAGCAATTAAGAAAAGTCATAAAGATGCTTTCTGGGACATTTCAGAGAAGTATCATCTCCACTTAGCATCCTGAATCACCAGGCCCAGCCTTTCTCCGTCACAGCCACCCATCTCCTCCACTCAGGTGTGGTGCTGTGGCCTCTACTTACTGATACCACATGCCCCGCGCTGGCCAAGAATGAGGCGGAAGCCTGCAGCCTGACTGACTGATGAGAAACAACCAACTCGAAATCATTCCTGGGCTGGAGAGGGCAAGGGTCCAAAGAGAGACTAGGAGCTGAGCAGGGAAATGAGGAGGTGGAAGGCTTGGGAAAGGGGAGGAGGCACTGGAGGCGCAGAGAACACGTCCTTTGTGTAAAACTAACCTGGAAAACAATCTCCTCCTGATAAACCGGCCCAGCGGGAGAAGAGAGACCAGGAAGGGGAGTAGGGCCTGGGAGAACAAAGATCAAAATCCGTCGAGAACCAACAACCGGCCCAGCGGCCCCGGGCCCGAGGCCCGAGTCCCTGGCGGGCGGGCGACGGGCGCGGCCTCTGGAGGCCCGCCCTGCCTCGGCCACGCCGCCGACCACCGCCCCGGGCAGGTTGGGACGCGCGCCACCTCCGCACGCTCGTACACACTCACACACGCCCCGCCACGTGTAGTCACCCCAGGCCAGGGGCTGGGCGGCCGCCGAGCAGAGAAGGGCAGGGCCAGGGTCCCCGCGTCCCGGTGCAGCGGAGGGGGCGGCAGCCCACCACGCGGCCGAACCCCGGAGACCCCCACCCCCACCCCACCCCTTGTTACCTGAACCCTGGAGACCGAACTCGGCAAGGAACTGAGGCCAGAAAGTGCACTGTCCCAGGGGACCGCGTCGGCCGCCCGAGGTGGCAGAGACTTCTCCCCAGCCCGGAGGCTGCCTCCTCCTGACAAGGGGCCCCAATGGTCGGGGCCCTAAACCAGCTGTGGCAGCCGCCCACCGCTGGCCGAATGGAACGCTCCTCACGTCACCAGGTCGGTCCAGTAGTTGCTCGCCCTCCATTGGCTGATCAGCCTCGGAGCCTCCGCCCCTGCCACCCCTGCCCCGAAAGACCACTGGCTTTCCTGAACGCCACTCTACTATGCCTCCGCCCCACACCCCCACCCATCTTCCGGCTTCATGCCCACCTGCCAAGCCACTGCCAGCCTCCCTGTGGGGTCTGAGCGCCAATACGTGAAGTGTCGCCTTCTATTAATACAGTTCCGCAGAGACTGGTGAAGGGTAGGGCCGATGGAATCAGGACGGATGGGGGACCAGCCTCCCCCCACACGCATGGTGAGACGCTGAAGCAGTACTGGCTTACAGATCCGGGTGCTCAGCCCAAACTAGGTCCGCCCTGGGCCTCTTCAGCCCTCCTTGCATGAAATCAACGGCGACTCAGGATTTTACTCTTCACCAGCATGAAAACAAATCCTCTGCCTCCCAAGTCCCATTCACTAGTTAGAGACCCCACCTCTGTCTATCACCCTGGCCTACATCTCTAAAGCTTTCGGAACAGAACAAACAAACGTAAAAAGGAACTCGAAAGGGATAACTGTCCCCAGGAACATGGAATCATTCTGCAGTATCGTAAAGAAAAAATTGACAGTGGCGAGGTTAGAGAAACTCTTCTGACAGGACATAAATTCTTCCAGGTAGGTAATGAAGTAAAGATTGCCAAAAATCTTGTGAATTATTAGCTTTGAAGAGCTTGTGATAATGGAGCGGGGAGGGATAGCGGGGACTCAAGGCAGAATCTCCACCCACCAGCCACATTGATTCTTTCCTTTTGCCACCTCTCTCCGCAGTTATTGCCACAATGAGCCACTGCTACTGATCTGAGTGAGTCGCATCCTTTAGAAGTTCAAGATTGGAGTGGGGAAAACAGTTGAGAACCATAGCATCAATATTATACAGCAGACTTTAAAAGACATTAGGTCTGTTTCCACTAGTATGGCTCTTGGCTTCCAAATAAAAGGGAAAATATGAGAAAGGGCTGAAGGTGGCTTTTTACCTGTCACACTGTTGGGGACAGTGCCTAGATTGTCAGCTATTTTCCTGAGCTTGAATAAAGTTTCCTTAGGGTGAGGGTATTTGCAATTAATACAAAAGAGACTGCCAAAGCTCTTCCCAAAGCAGTTTTTTTGTGTGTGTGTTAATGGAAGGACCATATACATGGTCAAGAACTATTTCTCCTTTTACAGTATTTGGGTCCCATGTGAGATGAAGCAAAATGCTATCTAATGATGATTACATTTGACACTTTCATGGCACCCTTCAATTAAAAAATTTAAAAGATTAAAAGATCACTAGGTAATTCTCTTATGAGAGAAATGTGTTATAATTAATTTGTAGGGGATAGTATGTCTTTATAAAGCTTCTATTGTTCCTTAGCACTCATGCAGATTATAATCATCGATTCAGTCTTAATAAACCATATGATCAGTATCATTACCTCCAGTTCCCCACTTTGAATCCTGGAGGGTTCATTTCATGCACTTGGTATGGAAAGGAGAGGAACCTCCCTCAGCTCCATCAGGCCTCTGGGTTCCCAAGCCTCTGTACACCAGATGCCCTTAGAAATGATACAGTCAACCTAGCTGCCATTCCCCTGACTGGGGAGCAGACAGAAATACACCTCCGTATCACCCAAATATACTTTGCCCATATCTCAGGTGCAGGTGAAGCCTGGGGAGTCCTGGAATTGATGTGTCACAGCAACGCATTCCTGAGCTCTGCCCCTCCCTGCTTTGGGTCACATTCCCTCTGGTATTAAGTGGCTGTATCAGTCAGGCTTGTTTTATTACAATCTGTTATTATTTGTGCTCACCTCTAACAGAAAAATAAGGAAAATGTATATGGGCAAACATTCCATGACAATTTCTTCAATGATGTCATTATACCACTTAATATAATCCCCAAAGTCTTAAGACACATACTCAACTAAATCGTAGCTATAAACGAAGATTCTTTTTTCTTTTTTCTTTTCTTTTTTCTCTTCTCTTTTCAACAAAACCCTAGACTTTATGCATCCAAATCACTGTTGACTCTTTTGAAGGGAGTTACAGTCACTTGAAACACCACTGGAATAAAGGTATAGGCTTCCATTGTGTGGTCACAAACATTCTGATGTGCTTGTTTAAAACTTCCTGTCTCCACATTTATGGTTGGTGTGTGAGTGTGTGTTCATGGTGCGTAGGTGTAAAGTGCTGTTTGACCAGCCTCAGATCCTGAGTGCTGCCACTGGGTTGCAGTTTGCCTGTTGCATTGCTCCCAATATCTCTTCTGTAAACACTCAGAGACCCAGTCAGTACTGTATCCAAGAACCGATCCCAAAACTTTGTCCCTGTCCTACATGCAAGCTCTTGATGCCCTTTTTTTTTCTCTGTTTACTTTCGCCTCAACCCTTCCAGGTCCCCTTGCCCTCCTCCCCACACATGTCCCTTCCCACATCATTTACCTGGGCTGCTCGCCTCTCCTTACTTTCTGGCTACAAATAAACATGTATTTGAGGAATGAATGGAGAAACAGAGTTCTTTCAACCACAGGACACCTCTTCACATGTGACCAACTAGTGTTCTTAAGCAGCAGCTGTTTCTCTGAGGCCTGGGCTGCTATCACTGACGCAGAGGAGGCAGGATGGTACGCAGAGTAGAAAACTCGAAAGCTTTGTAGCCAGACAGACATCGGTTCACAGTCTGGCTCAGCTACTTAGTAGCTTGTGTAAACTTCGGCAAGTAATTTCTCCTTTCTGAGCCTATTTCCTCATCTTTAAAACGTCTACTTCATACAATAACAAATGTCTGGCATATAGGAGAAACACAATCAATGCTGTATGTTATAATGACGTCTTTAGGTAACTGCCCTTTCCCACCTCTCTCCTTTATCTGCACTGCCGACTGGGGGATAGAAAGGCAAGACGGAGACCCATTCTTCACGTCGTTGAACCCATGTCATCCACGTGCCGCATGTTTACATAGCCTCTAAATTCGTCACTGAAGTTAATTCTTATCTGACTGGCCACTTTTTTTCCCAATCCCCGGGTAATCCTACCCCCGATTGGGAAAAGCTTGGGCTGTGATCTTGTTCTAGTTGAATGGCTGTTCTCTAGCACCATCGTCTCAAGTGAATCCTCAATATGGCCACCACATTATCTGTTTCAACAGGTGAGAGATCAGCGGCATCTCTTTCATTACACGCCTTCTATGTTTACATCACTTTGCTGGGATTGTTGGCTCCCATTAAAGACTGAGAAGCACCTTTAAGATGCCACTGTGTGGCTGCTCCTCGGAGATGGCCTGCACTGTCTATTAAGTGTGTATCTACTTTTACTTTAACCTGAGCACCTAACTCCCTCATGCCTTTCTCTTTCCTTCTGAGACAGCCTACACTATGTATCTCTCTAAATAAATCTACCTTTACTCAAAAAAAAAAAAAAAAAAAAAAGGATGCCACTGTGTGAAAGCCAAACATTCAAGAAGCCAAATGAAAACCGCCTGGAAAGGTGATATCACAACACAACTAAACTGCTCAAACGGAGCCTCTGCTTCTGCTCTGGATGCCTGTCTGCTCCCACTGGTTCTGAATTTTGTTTCATCTCTAGACTATGGATTTCTGACTCCACCCAGAATATTATTAGGTGCTGTGCTTGAGCCCTCAACACTAGTCCTAAGACTACCCTTTCACTAGACAAGAGTCATAATAACGTCAATAGAGACCATTTATTAAGGCCCTCCCCTGAACCAGAGATGTGCTAGATGCTCACAGTGTAGGTTCCTAGATTATGGTCTAAACTTGATGTCCAAGTGAGAGCATCTGATAACTGATCCACCATAGCCCTAGTCTCCAACTCTACCCAGCCGTCTCATTCCAGGAGCTGACCTCAAGTGATTGTGTAGCCCAAAACTATAAACTGGTTTATCAGTCAATCATTAAGTATGTGTCTGGGCACCCACAGTTTGCCCAGCCTCTACTAGGCACTATGGGAAATACCAAAAAAGTTAAGTGACATGATCCCAGCTTCTAAGGAACTTAAAATATTCTAAGGGAGAAAAAAACAACTTATGTGAAGTCATTAAAGATAAATATGAAACAGGGCAGAGTCCAGTTCTCAACTGTGCACAGCAGAGTCCCCAGCCTTTTAAGGAGAGCTGGCCTCAGAAGATTGGACCCTCTCAAACACTGTTGATAGAAGAGTGAATTGGGAAAATCTTTCAGTAGGGCAGTTCAGTAGTATGTCTTAAGAGTTTTACGTTACATAATCATTGACCCAACAATCCTACTTCTGTTGAGACATATTAGCAAAAATATTCAAAGATACATGTTCAAAGATGTTCACTATAGCATTGCTCGTCATTGCAAAAGTTAGCCAATAAAAAGTCCTTTAATGATTGCACATCCATATAGTGGAGTACTATGCAGCTATTAAAAATAATGAGATGTAACATATACACACAGGAAAGAGCAGACTCTCATCTTTCTCTATGTGAATATGTTTCAATAAGTTTAAAAACCAAGTATCTAAGCTTGTATAAAATCCAAACTTTATAAAATAAAAAACTCATTTTGTGTATCTATATGTATGATTTTTATATACATATATATTTGTATATTTTAAAGTCTGGAAGGATATTTACTGAACATTGGTTACTGCTGGGGAGTGAGAGTGGTGAACAAACTTTTAAGTTGTACTTTATGCACTTCTTTAACATCTGAATTAGTTACAAGGAGCATTATTAATTTTAGGACTTAAAAATAAGGCTTTTAAAAATTATTATGAGGCTCTATACCACTTGTTCAATATGGCAGAATGACCACATGCATTTATAGTCACTCTCTCCTGACACACCGTTAGAATTATACTAAAGGGATTTAAAAGGTATAAGGCCACAACAAAGAAAAGAGGGACATCAGATGACACTATATTTCACAAATATCTGGAAAATAGAAATTGGAGGAAAATGTGTTGACTGGACACACAAAAACTAAGGCTGATTTTGGAACCAATCAGCCCAGAAAAATTCCATAGAGGACATAGAAGGAGGACTTCAGGGAAAAGGGAAGTCGGCAAAAGAGATGGTATGGGTAAGAGATAGGAAAATTGAGGCTACAATAAAGGCACAAAATGCAAGAAAGAATCCAAAAAGAAGCAATGAAGAAATGCCAAGAAAAACAAAATCTGTCCTAGAAGACCATGGATCAAATGTGAAGAATTGGATAGAATTAAGATAGGAAGTGGGCTTCTAGATGAATAGAATTTATTCCAAGCAGTAGACAAAATGAGAAAGAAGCTGGAAAATAGCAGAGATATGATAAAGACAGCATATGTTTAATCTATCCACAGGGGGGAAAAAAGGCAATCAAAAATTCAGGGAAAATACAAAACTGTTCAAAATGCCATTTTCCAATAATGAAGACAACTAGAACATGGAGCGACAGAGAATAATTGATAGAAATTATAACATGAAAATATAATCGAAGCCCATTTCTTGGCTTTACACTGAAAAGCATTTATATAATCGTAATAATACAAACACTATCTTTATTGGTTTCAACCTTTGGAATCCAACCTTGAGACAAATCGCAGGAAACAATTATGATCACAAAGTAAATATAAAGTAAATGTCAACAAACAATGTAAAAGCATAGGATACAAAAATTGGAAAGTAGACCAAAGTTAGGGGAGGTGGAAGGATGCATAGAGGCACTAACATTCTCATTTTAGAAAGTATAGAATCGAGAGATACTATCTGTAGAGAATGGAACACGAAGTAGAGATTTATGTGTCCTATTTAAAGACACAAAGATAACCAAAAAGACGTGCAAACAAAAAGATGCACATTAAAATGGTTGTCTGTGGGGAGGGGAACTAAATAGAGGAACTAAAAGGAGTGATGTAGTAGGAGGAAGAGAGGGGTGGTCGCTGCAGTGTAAGTGAGCCAAGTCCCATTTATTAGAACAGGAAGTCACTAGATGATGCCTAGGGCTAGTAAACCAAAGAAAGGCATATCATTTAGAGAAAATGGATTATTACAACACTCCCTTTACTGGTCTCCCTGCTCCCACCCTGGCCCCCTTTCAGTCTATTATTAACACAGCAGCTAGAGAGATTCTTTTAAAAGTTAACTCAGACCTTGCCACCCGCAGCTTGTCCAATGGTTTCCCATCTGTGAAATAATAGAAAAAAGATGTACTGGTCTCTGCCCTCCACTTCCTGGCACAGGGCTTCTAAAACCATTGTAAATTCCTAAGTTGTAAGAGCACTAGGAACATCTTATGTTCTGATATTTGGTTTTCAACCCGCATCCCTGACACAGGGCTCCTGAAACCCTTGTAATTTCCTGGGTGATAGGAGCGTCTTTTGTTCTAAGAAACTGACTCCGGATGGGCTCCTGGATGAAGACTGGTCACCAGTAAGACCAAGCCATGATTAGTAGCTTGGAATTTTCAGCCTCGCCCCCCATTCTCTTGAAAAGGGAGAGGGCTGGAAATGGAGTTAATAATCAATCATGCCTACGTGATGGAGCCTCCATAAAAATCCCAAAAGATGAGGTTCAGAGAGCTTCCAGGCTGGTGAACATATTCATGTGCCAGGAAGGTGATGCACCCTAACTCCATGGGATCAGAAGGTCCTGCACTCAGGACCCTCCCGGACCTTGTCCTGAATCTTCATCTGGCTCTTCATCTGTAGCCTTTATTGTATCCTTTTACATAAACTGGTAAATATAATATAACTGCTCCCCTGCATTCTGTGAGCTGCTCTAGAAAATTAATCAAACCCAAGGAAGGGGGTCATAGGAACTTCAGATTTATAGCCGATCAGTCAGAAGTACAGGTGACAACCTGCATTCACCATTGGCTTCTGAATTCAGATGAGAACAGTCTTGTGGGACTGAGTCCTCAACCTGTGGGATCTGACGTTATCTCCAGGTAGATAGTGTCAGAATTGAATTAAAGTGTAGGCCACCCAGCTGATGGTGCAGGGAATTGCTTGTTGTAGGGAACCCCACTCCCCACCACCACATTGGGTGTCAAAATTGTTGTGAGAGTGGCAGTACTTTGAGAGTAAAGGTCGAAATACAGTAAGGAAAGCCAAGGTTTTTCTAACTCACCATCTCATTTAGAACAAAAGCCAAAGTCATTACAATGCTTACTAGACCTTAAGCAATCATCTGCCTCAGCATCTCCCACCCCCTGCATCTCCTGCTACTTCCCCTTGCCCCTTCTGCGTCAGCCCCGGTGGCCTCCTTGCCATTTCTTGAGCGAACTGGACATGTTCTACCGCAAGACCCTTTTGTACCAGCTGTTCTTTATGCCTAGAATGCTCTTTCCTCAGATATTTGAATGCCCCTTTCTATCACCTCCTTCAGGTCTTTACTCAAATATCCCCTTCTCAGAGGGTTTTCCCTACAAATTTTAAATTGCAGGCCCCCGCCCCCAGGAACCTCCTATCTCTGTTTTCTGCTTTATTTTTCTCCATAGCAGTTACTGTCTTTCAACATACTGTATATTTTAATTATTTATCTTGTTTATTGTTGCTCTTCCTGACCAGAACATATACTCAGTAAGAGAAGAGGTGTTCGTGTTCTGTTATCTGCTCCATCCCCAGTGCTGAGAACACTGACTGGCACACAGTGGGTGCTTGTTATGGGCTGAATTGCATCCCCTCAAAATTCACCTGTTGAAGTCCCAACCTCTAGTACCACAGAATGTAATTATATTTGGAGATAAGGTCTTTAAGTAGGTAATTAAATTAAAACGAGGCCTTTGGGAAGGGATCATAATCCAGTATGACCAGTATCTTTATGTTTTTAACACCTTTATTGTTGTATGATTCCTGTACAGTAAAATACACACATTTCAGATGTACACTTTGATGATTTTTGATAGATGTATACACCAATGAAACCACCACTACAATCAAGATAGCTAACATTTCCATCATTCACCAAGAGGTGCAAATTTTGAACTCCCAATTTATCCCTTCCCACTCCCTTTACCCTCTGGTAACCATAAGTTTGTTTTCTATGCCTGTGAGTCTGTTTCTGTTTTGTATATAAGTTCATTTGTGTCCTTTTTTTAAAAGGTCCACATATGAGTGGTATCATATGGTATTTTTCTTTCTATTTATGGCTTAATTCACTTAGAATGACAATTTCCAGGTCCATCCATGTTGCTGCAAATGGCATTATTTTATTCTTTTTTATGGTGGAATAGTATTCGTGTATATATATATCACATCTTCTTTACCCAGGCATCTGTCAATGGACGTTTAGGTTGTTTTAAATTGGCTATTATAAATAGTGCTGCTGTGAACATTGGGGCGCATGTGACTTTTATTTTTTTTTTTTTTCAAATTAGAGTTTTATCCAGATATATGCCCAGGAGTGGGATTGCTGGATCATATGGTAAGTTTATTTTTAGTTTTTTAAGGAACCTTCATAGTGTTCTCCATAGTAGCTGCACCAAACTACATTCCCACCAACAGTAGAGGAGGGTCCCTTTTTCTCCACACCCTCTCCAGCATTTGACCAGTATTTTTATAAGAAGAGGAAGAGACACCAGGGCACATGCACAGAGGGACAATCACGTGAAGAAGCAGCAAGAGGCTGGCCATTTGCAAGCCAAGGAGAAAGGCCTGGAACAGATCCTTCTCAAATGGCCCTCAGAGGAAACCACACTTTCTGGAACCTTGATCTTGGACCTCCAGGCTCCAGAACTGTGAGAGAATAAATTTCTGCTCTTTAAACCTCCCAGTCTGCGGTATTTTATTATGGCAGCCCAAGCAAATTAACACAGTGCTCAATAAATATGTGGTTTGAATGATTGGATATACAGGTACATGGATGTGACAGGAACATTAGAAAAACACAAACCAGAAATAGTTAAAAGTGATAGGGCTCTGGGAATGGGACTACAGGTGGGGAGGAGCAGGGCAGGAGATAGCCACTTTTTGTTATAAGGAAGTCCTTCAGCACTATTTAATTTTTATCCACATGAATGCATCACTTTGATAAATATTTATAAACGTTAATTTTTTAAACTTTTTTATTGCATTATAGTCATTTTACAATGTTGTGTCAAATTCCAGTGTAGAGCACAATTTTTCAGTTATACATGAACATACATATATTCATTGTCACATTTTTTTCACTGTGAGCTACCACAAGATCTTGTATATATTTCCCTGTGCTATACAGTATAATCTTGTTTATCTATTCTACATATGCCTGTCAGTATCTGCAAATTTTGAACTCCCAGTCTGTCCCTTCCCATCCCCCTCCCCCTTGGCAACCACAAGTTTGTATTCTATGTCTATGAGTCTGTACAAACGTTAATTTTTAAAAGGGGGTTTTAGAGAACCAAAAAAAAAAACCCCATAAGCTCATGAGGCTTTATATTAGTAGTTCTCAATCGGGGGTGATTTTGCCCCAGGGGA
Source organism: Camelus ferus (assembly GCF_009834535.1). NCBI lineage: Eukaryota > Metazoa > Chordata > Mammalia > Artiodactyla > Camelidae > Camelus > Camelus ferus. The sequence continues at coordinate 92,164,685 of NC_045732.1, read as the reverse complement.
CATTTGACCAGGTCTAGACATTCTGGGTTGTTATAAGTGGGCTGAGACCTGGGATGCTGCTAAACGTCTTACAGGGCACAGGACAGTCCCCACAAAAGAATTATTTGACCCAGAATGTCAAAGGTGGTGAGATTGAGAAACTGACATAAATGTGTGGATGATAGATCCATCACAGGCTATTAAACAAAGTTATGGCTGTTTAGTACATAGAATCAACCTCTGAGGAGAACATAATGGAGGAAGACTACCATACTATCCTACAATGCATTCTTTGGTGCCTCTGTTAGAGAAAAATTCTGGACTCAATGATGGTTCTGATGGCAGTGCTGGGAACATGGGAGGCACAGTAAACACAGAGGGACTGACGGCCCTCTGTTCATAGATTCTTATACAAAACTTCACCACCCACACGTGCCAATGGCCGTTCATCCCATATTACCACTCTTTCACGGCACTGCCTCTTCCTGCTAGACTCTCATCCCCTCTGCTCCTCACAAATCAACATTCAACACTCCCTTCTTTCTTTTATCCCAAACTCCAATTTCAAGATTTCCCCAGACCACAACTCATGCTGGAATGCCTTTTCTGCACCTTCGAGCCAAGATTTCTCCTTTCTGTCACAGCAGCTGTCTGATGAAATCTCCAATTCCTTGGAAAGGACTGAACAATTTCTCACTGAGTTCATATTGTATAAAAACAGAACTTCTCTCCTTGCTCAATAACTACCAAAAGCATCGACTTTTTCACATACACAACTAAGTAAATGTCTGGATCTGTTATGTGTTTAGGTTGCTGTGTGTTCATGAGAAATGCATCTGTGTTAGTGTTGGGTCCAGTTAGAAGTGCTTTAGACAAATGCCTTGTGATCTGCTTTGGGTGTATGATTTCCAAGGAGGGGCGTGAGAAGGAGCAGGGGCAGTCACTGTTCCATGCTACTGCTTAGAACATTAGTTTTCACCTCAAAGAGCAGCATTTTCATGCTGCTGGGTACTAAGTGCCTGCTAGGAAAGGAAAAAGATCCTGTTCCAGAATCGGTGCAATGTGGAATACCTGTAGAAGGAAACACAAGAGACTGGTAACCGTGCCTACCTTCAGGGGTGGAAACTGGAGAACTTGGATATAAGCAAGAAGAGAAACCTAATTTTCAGTGTACACTCTTTTATAACTTTGGAATTTTGCTCCAGGTGCAAATATTAGCTATACAGAAATTTTAATTAATTTTTATAGCAGTATACTGTATAAAACTGTAGTATTTGGATCTCAAGCCAAACTTCTACCCAGCTACAAGTGGATACAAAATTATCCCTTTTCTTACATTCAGAACTGAAGTATGAAATATATATTCAGACAATCTGTTAGACTGCATCCCACACTGAGGAAAAAACTAAAAAGAAATTAATGCCTGCAAAGGTATGTTCCTTGTTGATATGATTTACTTTAAATTGCACTGAAATAGGCAGAGGAAAATTGTCTATGGTAAACTGCAATGTCTACCTCCCTAAAGCACCAATTTTAAAGATATTAAGAGGTCCAGAAAAAAATGCAGTGACAAAATTTTCGTTACATTTTTTAAGATAGATTTTTTAAAAGATTATTGTTAATATATTTATGGGTGAGGGAGGTAGTTAGGTTTATTTTAATTTTTTTAATTTTAACTAAGGTACTGGGGATTGAACCCAGGACCTCGCGCATGTTAAGCACATGCTCTACCACTGGGCTATAGCTTCCCCTGTCATTGCATTTTAATATGGTACATAATTGATTGACCAGGAGTTTTTAGCAGTCTGTGTTATAGATGACAAGAGAAGACCATTCTATCCAGGTATAGATAGTTCTCTGCCTTGTTTTAATTTGGATATAATAATGATAGAGATCAAATCCCTTGGGATGAGAGACTGCTTTATTGAGAACTTCATTTCCTGAAAATTTCCACATTATGCCAGTAACTGTAATACCGAATGTCACAAGTGAAAAACTAAACAAAACAAAGTGGAAATGTCCCTTGTCCAGACTGAGCCTCTAGTATGCAGATACACTCCTTTTTTTTCTGCTTTCTAAGGCCCTTCTGAACTCGAGAATGTCTACCAGACCTCTGGCCATCCAAGGTAAATGGTCACTATTCTGATATGTCTTTCCCTGGCAACTCCAGGAAACTGACTTTAATTCCTGATGAAGAACCTCACCCTAACGGCACCTCCCATCACATCTTGCTTCTAATCTCTGAATTTATTTGCATAGAAGGTAAGCTGAAGACTAATTTTCAAAAGGTGATATGAGTGTGTTAAAAAAAAAAAAAGAATGTGCTTCTTAACTTCTCTTATAAATGGGGAAGGAATCAAGCTAAGCTGAATCAGCTAAACCAGGCTATTCAGTGTACCTGGAGCTATTCAGTATACCTCTGCCCCTCTACTCTCTGTGTTTCTGTTCTGGGTTGAATAATATCCCATTAGTTATTATATTTATCTGTAGACATTTGATCTCTATTATTCTAAAATAAAAAAGTCATGTCTTCACCCTTACAAAGTCTGTTCCTATCTGGTAACAGTTTAATTGGTTGTGCGTGTACTCTGATATGTTTATCTGCTCTGTCTGCCATAACAAAAATACATAGCCTGGGGGGTGGGTATAGCTTAGTGGTAGAGCATGTGCTTAGCATGCACGAGGTCCTGGGTCCAATCTCCAGTACCTCCACTAAGATAGATAGATAGATAGATACATACATACATACATACATACATACATACATACCATGATTACCACCCCTCTAAACAAACAAACATAGACTGGGTCGATTTAAACACAGGAATTTATTCACTCAGAATTCTAGAGGCTAGAAGTCCCAGATCAAGGTGCCCGCTTGATTAGGTTCCTGGTGAGTGCTCTCTTCTACTTGCAGAAGGCTGTCTTCTTGCTATGTCCTTACATGGCCTTTCCTCTCTGGCATGCAGAAAGAGAGAGAAAGGGAGAGAAAGAGAGGGAGGGAGGGAGAAAGAGAGAGATCTTGTCTCTCTTCCTTTTCTTATAAGGACACCAGTCATATTAGATTAGGGTCCCATCCTATGACCTAACTTAACCTTTATTACCTCCTTATAGGCCCTATCTCCCAATACAGTCATATTGGGGGTGAGGGCTTCAACAAATAAATTGGTGGGGGAGAGACACAGTTCAGTCCTTAACAACTGGCTTAACACTAAAACAGGCTGTTTCATAGTTTAATAAATTATCAGTTTATTGGTGATATATGTAAGGAGGATGTATCTACCTACATATATACAAACATTTGGAACATTAGATCCAGCCAAGAGGCAAAGTGAACATATTCTTTTGGAATTGGTAGAGATGGTGCATAGAATGCATTTGGGAGAAGGAAGCATAAGGACATTAGGGAAAAATCAGCTGTGGAGAAAGAAAAGAGGAGTGGCAGCAACCTATATGGGCTCTCTTTAACCAGGAGACTATTGAGTTGCTAGCAGAGTCTTGCATCAAAGCAAACAAATTCCACAGGATTGAATAAGCTGCTTTGAATCTTCCCTCCTCCCAGTATTCACTGGGGCAAAGCTCTGTATGGGAGGCTGGACTATGAACATTGGCCTAACCTGTCCCATCCTGATTGCAGGCTCACAGGAGAATGGCAAATATGTCCTTTCAACTTTCTGTAGTATTACTGGGCAAAAAAAGTATTTAAATGCTTTCAATGGTGATGGTTATAGAGAAAAATGGAATATAAATGGCTGCTGACATGTTTCATTATAACAACTTTTATAACCCCATTATTAAGGAGATGAATACCTTCATATTCCTAAATAAGAGGTAATCACATGTCTAAAGCCTCTTCGCCCCTCACTTATTTTGTTAAAATGCTATTCTCATTTATTCTCCATCTTTTCCCCCTGGGTGTGCATTAGTTACTATGGAGACATTGGGATGCTATAGTTTGAGCATATCAACATTCCCTAAGTTCTACTAGAGTATGAAGCCAATTTATATCAAGGTATCAGGAGAAGGAGTTGTTGCTGAGGGTTATAAATGAATGCAAGACAAAATGAAATGTATGGCACTGCCAGACAAACACAGGCTTCACTTAGCATCACAGAAGGGGGTAAGACTCATCTCATCTGCCCACTCTGTACAGAATCCTGACCATAGTCATCAATGAGGTCGTCTTAGTCCACTGGTATTGGTATAACAAAATACCATGAATTGAGGGGCTTATAAACAACAAACATTTATTTCTCACAGTTCTGGATGCTGGGAAGTCCAAGATAGGGAACCAGCATATCCAGTGTCTGATGAGAAACTGCTTCCTAGACAGCTGATGTCTTTTCACTGTGTTCTCACATGGTGGAAGGGGCAAGGGACCTCTCTGGGGTGTCCTTCATAAGGGCACGAGTCCTATTTATGAGGGCTCTACGCCGATGACTTAAGCACCTCCCAAAGGCTCCCTCTCCAAATATCATCACCTTGGGGGTTGGGTGTCAACAGATGCATTTGTGGGTCACACAAACATTCAATCTATAGCAGAGGTCTACCAAGCAAAGTTATTTATCTATAATAACAGTAGCATGGATTCTTTTCTTTTTTGCTTTAATTATCATGTATTTATAAGCAATTTGTAATTTGTTTCATTTCCACTTTACCCCAGGAGATTTCAGACAAGTCATTTTAAATTTCCAAGTGGCCAGATTTTTTTGCTATGGTTTTATTGTTAATTGCTCTTTTAAAATTTTATTGTAGTAAGAACCTTTGCCCACAGATGTGTGTGTGTACCTACTATATATTCTCAACTACAGTGCACCACAACAACTAAGACAGTTCATTATTTTCTCTCTTGAATTAGATACTCCTCCATTTTCTTTACCCCTTAGTTGTAATGCCACAAGCATCCAACGGCTCAAGCTAGAAATCTGCAAATCACCTTGGCCTCCCCTCTCCCTTATTCACTAAGTTAAATCACCAAGCTGTACAAATTTTACCTCCTAAAACTTCTTCAAATTTATCCACACCTCTATATTTCTTCTTTGACATTACCTATTTACTAATGCTATGAAAGATGAGGATTAAGCTCACTTCCACCACTCCCACCTCCCATCCATCCCTTCCAATACAATTTTAACATTATTTTTATTTCCT